>NC_080165.1:9547456-9792022 GCF_950295315.1 Erinaceus europaeus
GCGATGGCTTGAGTGGCGGTGTTTGCTACTCTCTAGTAAGAAAAAATGACATTTCAGTGGAGTGCGAGGGACATTAAGACAGGTGAATATGGCACGGGAAGGAACTGCAGACAGAGGAAATGGGAAATGTAAACCCCTGAGGCACCAGCATGTCTTGTGTTTGGAATCCTGAAGGGGCCTGAAGGTCTGGGATACAGTGGACCACCGAGGTCATGTCACACTCTGTCTTGTCATAATGGAGAGGTAAAGCTATTACAGCATCAGGAGCAAAGGGTGACTTGACCTGACTTTCATTTTATAAATTTATTGAGAGTGATGGCTAAGGGGCAGGGCCAGTATGTTATAGGAAATAAGAAAGTCAGGTTAGAAGGCCATCGGAGAGGTCAGCTAAAGAAGATGGCGTCTTGGATCACAGTAATAGTGGTAGTGGTGATGTCCATTCGAGGCATATTATTTTGAAGAGAACTTCAACAGGAATTGACGTATAAAGAATGACTGTGGGGGTCCGGTGGTGGTGCAGTGGGTTAAGCGCATGTGGCGCAAAGCACAAGGACAGGAGTAAGGATCCCGGTTCGAGCCCCGGCTCCCCACCTGCAGGGGAGGTCGCTTCACAGGCGGTGAAGCAGGTCTGCAGGTGTCTGTCTTTCTCTCCCCCTCTCTGTCTTCCCCTCCTCTCTCCATTTCTCTCTGTCCTATCCAACAACAAACGACATCAACAATGGCAATAATGATAGCCACAGCGAGGCTACAACAACAAGGGCAACAAAAAGGGGAAAAAATGGCCTCCAGGAGCGGTGGATTCATGGTGCAGGCACCAAGCCCAGCAATAACCCTGGAGGAAAGAAAAAAAAAAATTAAAAAAAAAAAAAAGAATGACTGTGTTCTGATTTGTTTGGAGCATTCCAGTGAGAGTGTTCTTTCACTCTCAATAGTGCTCCAATTTGAATTAAATTAGACACTCCTCTGTTCATAGACTTTTATCCTTTCTAAGCATCTCCTCAAACATCTTTTAAATATATAAAAGAAACACCATGATCCGCCCTTGATGTTTACAGCACCTAAAGCTAAGAAAAATGTTACCACTTGTTCAAGTTCACTGGTAGTAATGCAAACTCCCTTTCTCCTGCATCATGCCAGTCTGCATCCACAAGCCAGAAATGTCCCATTTATCCTCCCACCCATTCATTTAGTTGACATTTATTCTTCCATACCAGTTAATCTTCTAAGTTGTTGGGGCATATTGATCATTCATAAATTCCTGTCCTTTTACAGATCAGAATCTAGAAAGACAAAGTGAACTAAGAAAGCTGTAAATATAGGACATGAATAAAATACAGAGTATGTTAGGAAATGAAGAATCCAGTGGGTAAATAATCAGAAGAGGATAGAGAGATTGGTCCAAAACGTATTTCACTCAGAATAGTTAGGTTACAATTTTGGATGTGAATGGATCAGATGGGCGGAACAATTAGTATAAGGGATTCAGGTGACAAAAAATTTACTGTTTAAGGAATAATAAGAAAATCTCCATGTCTGAAGCAGAGTAAGTATCAAGAATTATAAGAAGGGTCAGAGTAACCATATGGAAATATTTCAGATCACTGTGAATTATCTGAAATTTCTCCTGTGTAAAATCAGAACCCACTTCTTGGGAGAGAATAACATGACTGGTATTTTAACAGAAAAACTCTCTGGTTTCTCATGGTAGACTGTAAGGAGCCAGTGTAGCAGCAGGAAAATTAGTTATGAATCTGTGCTGTGAAAAGTGATGCTGACCTAGAACAGCACGGTAACCATGGTGAAGGTGAAAAAGGGTGTTGATCACTTAAGGATAAAATTAGCACTGCACCCTGGTAGATTATGCCAAAGAATTAATTGTCGAAGACTATGGCATGAATGGAGTTTGCTGTTCACTTAGAAGAGGAAGGTTATAAACCCCGCACTTTTTGGAGGAGGAACTGATGAAGTGTTTACTTTCTCTTTTTTATATATATATTTTGTTTATCTGTTTTCCCTTCTGTTGCCTTTGTTGTTTTATTGTTATAGTTATTATTATTGTTGTTATTGATGTCGTCATTGTTAGATAGGACAGAGAGAAATGGAGAGAGGAGGGGAAGACAGAGAGGGGGAGAGAAAGACAGACACCTGCAGACCTTCTTCACCGCCTGTGAAGTGACTCCCCTGCAGGTGGGGAGCCGGGGGTTCGAACTGGGATCCTGATGCCGGTACTTGCACTTTGTGCCATGTGTGCTTAACCCGCTGCGCTACCGCCAGACACTCTAAGTGTTTACTTTCATACATGCTAGGTTTGATAATGTCTTCTGGACACCAAATGGCTACTGACACATACATGTTCATATATGAACATCAGGACATATTTATGGGTCAGGATAGATGTTTAGCTGGAAACATGTTGGATCTGTTAGTATCTAAGACTAAGAGATGACCACAAGATTGCTAATAAAGTCTTAGTTAGGTTTAGATTCCCTATAGCAAATGAAACTTTAGATAATTTAAACATTCACTCCACTAAACTAGGACTGTGATAAAAAACATTAATAAAACAAGGAAGCATTGTAATTGTATAATTGTCAACTACAAGTGTCATCACTATTTTGTCTTTGATAACCTCTCAGCCAGTATAGTTTGGCATAACTCAGTTGTGATCTTTTTTGGTTTGGATGTTATGTCTGGTCACAAGGAAAATTATAAATGAAACTATAGTAGAAATATACAGAAATCCTTCAAAAACATGTCCTTAATGATATTACATAACATCACATATAATGTGATGACTCCTGCCTAGTCTTATGTGTTGAGTTCACATTATCTACATCATGTTGGCTGCACTATGAACCAAGCAACAAAGTTAGGGGAAAAAAAAAATGCCAGGTGACTGCTTGATAATTTTGCTTTCAATCTTGCTTACGGATTTTTCCCTTCAGTGACAGAAGGGAAGAGAAAAGGGGCGTAGAGAGTCAGACAATTTAACAAGTGATGTATCCATCTCAAAAGTATTCCCCAGAGTCTTTCAGCTGCATATTTTTCAAACATTATACCACAAAGCATTAGCCTTTCTGTGTGACTGAATTGCATTTGAATCTAAAATAAAAACAATTCCTACTTAAAGTCTTAAGTTCCATATTCTTCAAAAGCTGAGGAAATTATCATCATGTGCTTAGTTATATGATAAATGACACTTAAAAATGTGATTTAAAAGCAGAGTCACTCAAATCAGGAAGATAAAAAATTTAGATGTTTCCAATTTTCTTTATGCTCTATTCAATATTTACCCTCCTTTGTCTCAGGACTCACACCATTCTAAATCTTATTTTAAACAAGAGGAATTTGGAGCTGGGTGGTGGTGCCACCTGGTTGAGTGTATGTGTTACAATGCACAAGGACGCAGGTTCAAACCCCTGGTCCCCACCTGCAGGAGGAAAGCTTTGTGAGTGGAGAGGCAGTGCTGCAGGTATCTTTCTTTCTCTCTCCTGTCTCTCCCTACCCCCTTGATTTCTGGCTGTATCTATCCAATAAATAAAGATACTAAAACTTTAAAAAAAATAAAAAGGAGGACTTGGACACCTCAAACTCACAATCAAATCAATATTAAGATAAGGAAGATTTTTGTAGTTTAATATCTTTCAGAGGAACTGTTATAATGTTGGCCCACGACTGATAGTGAATATTGATTTTTCTGACATCACATTGAATTTATGGGCTATTTGTAGTCTAGTTTGCCTAGTAATCCTTACTATCAATTGTTTGGGAACAAACATTCCAGGTCCAGAGATTCAGAATGTCTCTCTGTTGATAAATCAGCATCATTGTCCATTCTATTTTCTCTGCTAATACAGGAGTTATGGATATAAGACTACATTTTCTAGAATTTTCTTTTCTTTCTTTCTTTTTTTTTTTTTATACCATCACTAGGGTTTCACTGCTGTAGGCACATCATTTACTTACTTATAGATATTCATGTATCTATTTATTTATTTTATTACCAGAGCACTTCTCAGCTCTGGTTTATAGTGGTGTGGGGGATGGGGAGTTGAACCTGGGATTCTCCAGTGAGTCACTAGCATGAGAACCTCTTTACGTAAATTCTTTACTACGCTATCTACCCCTGTCCTTCTTTCCTTTTCTTTATTTTCTTTTCTTGTCTTTTCATTTCTTCTTTCTTCCAGGTATAAATAGAGAGAGAAAGGGGGAATTCTTAGAGACAGGCTTGAGTCAGATGGAGGCCCTGGGGGTAGAGTCTTCTAAACAGGACGTCTACTTCCTACTTAAGAGAAAAACAACTAATAAGGCCTAAACTTCTATAAGCCCCTGTGGAAATGAGGCAATCTGGGACAACCAGTAGCTGCTGGCCAATCATAGGGGCCAATGGGAGAAGAGGATAACTTGTCCCCACTTATGTCTTCCAACAGCCTATCTTGGCCCCGGGAAGTCAGGGTCACTTCTGGCAGTGTACTGCATGACTTCACATCTTTCCTGCTTTTTCCCCTGTAAATGAAGATAATCTTATCCGCGTCACAGGATTCCACTGGCGCAACTACTGTTGCTGGACCCAGCACTAGAAGTCCTCGGAGTTTGCTCTAAGAGGGGTAACACTACACTGGACCTGGCAACCTGCTTTCCTCTGGCATCTGGTAGTTCACTTGGGGTTTATTTTAAGAATGGGAACCTGCTTCCCCTTATTATAGTAATTAAAAACAAAAGTCTTCTGTTGGGTTTTGTGGGCTTATTACATCCTGAGTTTAGATATATAAAACTGTGGTTGGGGGAGTCGGGCGGTAGTGAAGCGGGGTAAGCGCACTTGGTGCAAAGCTCAAGGGCCGGCGTAAAGATCCCAGTTCGAGGCCCCAGCTCCCCACTTGCAGGTTGTTGCTTTGCAAGTGGTGAAGCAGGTCTGCAGGTGTCTATCTTTCTCTCCTCCTCTCTGTCTTCCCCTCCTCTCTCCATTTCTCTCTGTCCTATCCAACAACAACAACAACTATGACAACAATAACAACTACAACAAGCAAAACAACAAAATGAAAAAAATGGCCTCCAGGAACAGTGGATTCATAGTGCAGGCACTGAGCCCCAGCAATAACCCTAGAGGCAATAAATAAAAAAACTGTGGTAGCAAAAGATAGACTAACCACAAAGGCACAGGTCACAGTCCTTAAGCACACATTACCAGCATTCAAGTACATGGCACTGCAGGTCCTGGGGAAGGAAGTGGCATGGTGGGCCCAGGAGATGATGCTAGCCAGCAGGCGAAGAGCCAAATAAAGGGGCAACTGCTCCCAGGCACTCACTCAAATAGTGTTTTGTACCCACAATCCCTTGTGAGTTTATGTAGCCTGTTGCATGCTCTTCACGTTAAGATGTGGTCAGCTGTATGTGAACAATGTTTCGACACCCTGAAACAGAAAGACACTACAACACTGAAGCTTTCCTCAGTGAGGTGGGGACAGAGCTCAAACTTTGGTCAAATGCATGGCAGGTGAACTCTCTAGTGAGTGGCATGGCAAGAGGCAAGAGATGACCCAGAGAGCTGTCTGATGGACAATCTGTTTATTGAACAAGAAAGCAGGGTTTAAAAGTGGTCATGAAAGGAAGGAAATTGTCTATTCCATATATGGTTTGGGAGAAAAGGGTCAAAGAAAGGTAAGGGGTTGGGAAAAGATCAGAGCATTCCTAGCAAATGTTGAGCAAGGAGTTTAAGTGATCAAAGGAACGAGGAAAATAGGGTTATCAATAACCAGCAGACAGAGAGGGGTCTTAAGGGCAGAGAGAAGATAGATCATGTGAGCTGAAAGGACCAGAGTAAGGAGAATGCTCCTAGTTTGACAGAGCAAAACAATGATATATGGTTCATAGGTGATCAAGGAAAATGAACTTCTATTAACCTCTGAGTACACAAACTAACTGGTTTGGGAACAAGGAAATGGGCTGTGTGCAGAGTCTTTTTGAGGCAGGGACACAGACAGAGGGGACATTCCCTGGTGGTCATTTTCCTCCATGCTTGATCTCAGGTGGAGAGAGACTAACAGGAGGGTGGTGTCATCCAGGTCCCCATCTTTCAATTGGAGGTCCCACACTGTTGGGCAGTATGCCAGCTCCCCCCTGCTCAATGCTGTGGTCTATTTACATAATCACTGTTTTACCTGAGATCCACCCTGCCTGCAGGGCACTGGTTTAATCCCACTGGTTCAAACCCTCTTTTCGCTCTGCCCCCTCATCTAGTCACACCCTGTTTTTACACCCTACCACTTCCTTTCTGGAGAGTATAAATGCAGATGGATAAGGCCAGCATGGCATTGCATTCCAGCTCAGCCACAAGAGTTCCTGGTTCCTCTCCCGCATCGCTGAGTAGACAGCAGCCTAGGTTGGCTCCGGCAGAGTTCTCTCCAACACAGAGAGAACATGCCCAGGAGAAAACACCCTCAGGCTATCCCGACACCACACCATGCTCAACCATGTCCTCACAATTTCCCCACAGTTTCTCATTTGCAAAATAGAGTTATTAACAGCATCTACCTCATAGGATTGAGCTGTTGATGTAGTTTTTTTGATTAATGTTTGTGAAATTCATACAATAAGAAGTGGCACACGGCTTGTTCTCCCTGATTCTTGTTACAGAAAAAAAAAACTAATTAAAAATACATAGGTTGGGGGTGGTGGCACAGTGGGTTAAGGACACACAGTACAAAGTTCAAGGAACCACGCAAGGATCCCAATTTGAGCCCCACAAATGGTAAAGCAGGTTTGCAGCTGTCTGCATTCTTCTCCGCTCCCAATTTCTCTTTATCCTATCCAACAGTAACAATGGGAAAAAAATACATAGTTTTTTTTTTTCCCTAAAAGTAGTTTGCTTAAACATCTAGACACTTGAACACTCCTAGGATATGAACATTTTTGAAATTGTATTGATAACCTCTGGCAATCACAATTGAATACTGTGATATAATTCAGATTTATTGTGTGTTCTGGTGTTACCAGCTTCTCAGGCAGAGACAGGACACACTGAGGTTTTAATGTAGGAAGCTGTGTTTATTATGCTGGCAGACCCAGTCAGACTTTTGCCTACAAAAGACTAAGCCCTGAGTACACCACAGTGGCCCTTTTATACAGTTATTATTTTCCCTTGGTTACTCATGGCAACAAGCTTAACAGGTTACTTTTTCTTTTGTGCCTGCAGATATTACAATGTGTTTGGGTTATCAGCAGACTCTTCTGGGCAGAAGGAGCAGATTCCAAGGCCACTGACCAAGGTCACTTTGATTACAGCAGTAGGAAGCCCTATTTATACTAGAGGAAAATTGCTGCCAGCTGCACCTTTTTTTTTTTTTTTCTTTTATTAAGAAGTTAATGCTTACTTTTCTCTTTAAAAGTTAACCATTGCTGGCCTCACCAAAGGAAGCTCACAAGCTGCTGTATTTCTACTTAACACTTCATCTCAGTTTTGGATGAAAAAATGTTATTATGCAACTTGGTCAAGTCACCTTGTCCAGTGTGTTTTAGCTCTGAAAGATTTAGAACTGTTTATATAAAATCAAGCACACGTTCAAAGGATGAGGCATTTCCCACCTCAAAAATGTTCAAAAGAGTGTTCCAGAGATTCCGGAGGGATTCCAACAGAGCAGCTAGAAATATGCCCTAGACAATGGCTATGTCACTGGCACTGCTTCTAGCCTCCCAGAATAACTCTTGAAAAGGACGGAACTCTTTGCTTAATATATTTAAAGAAAAGCGATTTTCTTCCTTGTAATAATCCATGAGTATGTGTGGTAGTTGCCCTTCACAAATGCTTAGGGATTGCAGTAAGATTAGAAAGACACAATGTAATTAAAAAAAAACAAAACAAAACAGAGTAATACAAACAGCTTCAAGGACACAAACTAAACTGCAAGGTCATAATGGCATTTCTCTGCTCTTGTCACAGCTGGCAAGGGTTGCCAAGGTTGCCTGAACAGTGAGGCACAAACTTATACTGCAAACTCCCAGCTGAGGAAAATGTGGTCTAGAAATCAGGACTCCTTATTTCTTAGCAAACCAGTGTTTGTCCTATGCTGAGGCACACAGACATTGCTCAGTTTTACGAAGTGAGACACATTTTTGTTGCTGGCAGATGACACCCAAGAGAGAAAAGAAAAAAAAAATCTGTCTTTTTTTTTTTTTTTCTCTTAGGTGCAGAAATGTTCCATCTGGTTTTTTGGTATCTCAGTAATGAGTTCAGAAATTTCACACGAGTATGTAAGATAACTTAAAATATATTTTCCCAGGTGTTCATATCAGTGTAGAATGAAAGTGTTCTGTGGTAATGTGGAAGCAATTTAAAATTTACTGGTGGATTAATCTTTCACTGTGCAGAATTTCATGAGAGAAGTGATCCAACTAATTAGTTCATTTCAGTCTAGCTAAGTGCAGATATTATAATTTGTCAATGAGTGTAAGTCAAACCTAATTTCCTAATTCTACTTATTTAGAGGCAAATTCTCAGATTGTGTTACAAGAAGCTCATAAATTTTGTATATTTGAAATGCTCATGAGTGCAAGTCTTAGACTTGTATATTACAAGTCTTAGACTTGTAATTTCATTCTGAATAAAATCCTGGAGGCTTTTTTTTTCTGACTTGATCGTGTACAACTAACAAAATTATTCCTTTTTATTTTATTTTTCTTTTGCAGTTTTACTAAGTATACTTTTATTTATTTATTTATTTATTTCCTTTTTGTTGCCCTCATTTGTTTAATTGTTGTAGTTACTGTTGTTATTGATGTCGCCATTATTGGATAGGACAGAGAGAAGTGGAGAGAGGAGGGGAAGACAGAGAGGGGGAGAGAAAGACAGACACCTGCAGACCTGCTTCACCGCCTGTGAAGCGACTTCCTCTGCAGGTGGGGAGCCGGGGGCTCGAACCGGGATCCTTATGCTGGTCCTTGTGCTTTGAGCCACGTGCGCTACTGCCCGACTCCCACTAAGCATACTCTTACTGCATTTATTCAACCAATATTTGATGAATGCCTGATTTAGTTTGGGCCCATGTTAGGTCTCTGGTTACGTAGCTTCCAATTTAGAGGAAACACAACCCAGAAATGAAAGGAAAGGGGTGGTAAAGCTAAATAGGTCATTTACTGATCAGCACAAACTTGCAAAACTATAAGGAAATTCTCCAAACTCATCCACCTAGAAAATTAATAATTTTCTGGGTAGGCAAACTATATGCTGCCGGCCATATCCAATCTACCGTTTGCTTTCTGTAAATAAAGTTTTATTAAAGCACAGCCTATTTCATTCATTTATATATTATCTAGGGTGACCATTAGCCACAAAGGTGGAGTTGTGTCAATACACAACTAAGAAAAGGAGTTCCGGGGAACTTAACCGGGCGGTAGCACAGCCGGTTAAGCGCACGTGGCGCAAAGTGTAAGGACCGGCATAAGGATCCTGGTTCGAGCCCCCGGATTCCCACCTGCAGGGGAGTCGCTTCACAGGCGGTGAAGCAGGTCTGCAGGTGTCTGTCTTTCTCTCCTCCTCTCAGTCTTCCCCTCCTCTCTCCATTTCTCTCTGTCCTATCTAACAATGACGACATCAATAACTACAACAGCAACAAAACAAGGGCAACAAAAGGGAAAATCAATACATAAATATAAAATAAATAAAATATGAAGGAGTTACAAAAGCCAACATAATTAGAATCATAGACACTTGTCCCTTTTAGATTATATGCTTGCTTGGTTGATATCACTGTAGTTGCAGACTACTTACTTAGACACCCATTTGGCTATACATATCCATTCACAATAATTTGTCAGACTGTAAGAATCATAAAAATGTCAAAGAGTTGCTTAAGAAATTTCCTTTTTGTTGGTAGGAAATATTATCTATAGATCTCTGTTTTAAAACATTTTTTATTTAATTTTTTTAAATTTATTTAAAAAAGGAGACATTAACAAAACCATAGAATGAGAGGGGTACAATTCTGCACAATTCCCATAACCCTATCTCCACATCCCACCCCATCCCCTGATAGCTTTCCTATTCTTTATCCTTCTGCGAACACGGACCCAGGATCCTTATGGGATGCAGAAAGTGGAAGGTCTGGCTTCTGTAATTGCTTCCCTGCTGAACATGGGCGTTGACTGGTCGATCCATACTCCCAGTCTGCCTCTCTCTTTCCCTAGTAGGGTGGAGCTCTGAGGAAGTGACGCTCCAGTACACATTGATGGGGTCGTCTGTCCAGGGAAGTCTGGTCAGCATCCGGAACCTGGTGGCCGAGTGATGAAGCTAAGACAACAGGAACCTGACATTTCCACTATAGAGCCTATTATTTCCCCCAGTCCTTGAACCTTAGGGTGGGGCCCACTTTTCTGCATGCTGCTCTCAATTCAAATCAAATAATATTGCATCCGTGGATCGCAACCCAATCAACACAATGAGTGCCACCCCAGCATGCTGCACTTCAGACTGTGACCAGAGACTTCATATGTGGAATGACAACCCTTCAACATTTTTTTAAAGGCAGACTCAAAACCCCCACTTCCAAATTACTAATCTGTTCAGAAGTGACATGACAGAACCGGGTAGCATTAAATCAAATGAGTAAATAGGACTAAATTATATTGAAAGAAACTTCCAATTCCAGTATTCCATAGCTCTGATTCTATAATAACTGCACGGGCTAAAATTAAACATCATGTCACAGCTGGAGCAAACAGAGCACAATGGTTTATGGAAATCAATTAAAACTGGAGACAAACCTGGCTGTAATTGCTCCATTAAAAATTCAAATCTCGCAAGTTTTATTTTGCAAAAATAAGGATAACCTGTAGTCAAGATCACCATATTTGAAAAAAAAATTCAGAAATATCAATGAAAATTATTTTATAGTATTCCCACCCCACAGTTGTCATACCCTGGGTTCCAGGTGAATCTGAGGTGGGAAAACATCCTAGAAGAATAAAGGAGAGAAGAAAAAAAAAAGTAGCAGACCTGATGAACACAATTATTTCTCAAATTACCTATTTTGAGTGACCCGCTAAGACACACTGAAAAAGCTTTAACTCATCTTTAGAAAAGAGAATAAATCGGGATATTTACATTGAGAACCATTTGGGAAGATTTCCATTTAACAAAGGAATAAAGTAGCCAAAGTAGAAGACAGGAAGTAAAGAAAGTAAATAAGAGCAGCTCTTAGTTTCTTTCTAAAAATTCCTGCTTGCTGATCAAATTTTGGAACCTCTTCACTTCCACTGATTGACTCAGTCAATCATTCACGGAAGCTCTACTCTGCAGTGCCAAACACTAGGCTACTTAACCTGAGTAGAGTGGGGAGTGAAGCGAATCTGCTTTTCACTTTGTGATTCCTATAATCTACAGAACGAAGACAAGCAGTGGGTAATTATAACAACATGTAAAATTCTCTAAGAATATACAGGCACATTTCAACTGCTGTAAGCATCTATTTTCCCTACCTGTATATGACTCAAATTAAAAAAAAAAGACATTTAAGATAGGCTTTCATAACCATAAAATTATAAATTTCTTCATTTGATCATATCACTCTAAATTAGATAGATAGATAGATAGATAGATAGATAGATAGATAGATAGATAGATAGAATAAGCAGATAAGCATAAGCATGAGTTATCTATCTGCTCAGCCCTGCTTATAGTGTGTGGGGGATTGAACCTGAGACTTAGGAGTCTCAGGCATGAGAGTCTGTTTGCATAACCATTATGCTATCTCCCCCGTCCCAGTGGCTATTTCATGATGGCTAAACTTTTTGCCTGTTACATATCTATAAATCTTGACTCCATCTGACTTTGCAAGTGAGAAAACATAAGGGACAGGCAGTGGAGCACTGAGTGATCGTACATGTTACCATGTTCGTGGACCTGGGTTCAAGTCCTCACCCCCCACCTGCAGGGACAAATCTTCACAAACAGTAGAGCAAGGCTCCAGGGGTCTGAGTGTTCTATTTCTTTCCAGTAGAAAAAAAAAGGGGGCGGTCAGGCGGTGGTGCAACGGGTTAAGCGCACTTTTTGCAAAGCACAAGAACCGGCATAAGGATATCATTTCAAGCCCCCAGCTCCCCCCCTGCAAGGGGGTAGCTTCACAAGCAGTGAAGCAGGTCTGCAGGTGTCTGTCTTTCTCTACCCCTCTCTGTCTTCCCCTCTTCTCTCCATTTCTCTCTGTCTTATCCAACAACAGCAACATCAATAGCTGTAATAATAATAATAATAAGGGGCCGGGTGGTGGTGCACCAGCTTGAGCGCATATGTTACAGTGTACAAGGACCCAGGTTGGAGCTCCCAGTCCCCACCTGCAGGGAGAATGCTTTGCAAATGGTGAAGTAGTGTTGCAGGTGTCTATCTCTCCCTCTCTATTACCCTCTTCCCTCTCGATTTCTGGGTGTCTCTGTCCATTAAATAAAATAAAGATAATAAAAAACCCAATATTAATAACAATAACCACAACAACGATAAAACAACAAAGGGAAAAAAAGGGGAAAAATGGCCTCCAGCAGCAGTGGATTCGTGGTGCAGGCACCGAGCCCCAGCAATAACCCTGGAGGCAAGAGAGAGAGAGAGAGAGAGGCAGACATAAAATGGTTATCAGGAATGGTGGATCCATTGTACTGGCACCAAACCCCTAATGGCAACAAAAAAAAGGAAAGAAAAAAAATATTGAGATGGTCATTAAATTTATTACGAATTTCATGATAGCAGTTATACATAATAGACTTCAAATTCGCTGCTATTGATTGAAACACTGCTAATTAAAAACTGAACAAGTCAACATGTTTAGATAGAAATAGATGTATAGAAGGGAGTTGGGCAGTAGGGCAGCAGGTTAAGTGCACGTGGTGCAAAGCACAAGGACCCTCATAAAGATCCTGGTTGAGGCCCCTGGCTCCCCACCTGAAGGGTAGTCACTTCACAGGTGGAGAAGCAGGTCTGCAGGTGTCTGTCTTTCTCTCCCCCTGTCTTCCCCTCCTCTCTCCATTTCTCTCTGTCTTATCCAACAATGACGACATCAACAACAGCAATAATAACTACAACAATAAAACATCAATGGCAACAAAAGGGAATAAATAAATATTAAAAAAAAGAAATTGGTGGATAGAAAGATTAGTGGAAGGCAGATATCTTGATAAACTGGAGTCAATGATAAACAAAATGTAGAAAGAGACATGGTAACATCAAAGTAGTAAAAAGCAAGATAGGTGGTAAGTTATCACTTAAAAATATGCTGTGGGGTCTATTGTGTTGTTCCTGGTGGAGATGACCAGAAATAATGGAGAGAGGGATTTATTTGAGGTCTAGGCCCATCTTGTCTGTTTGGGAATCTCAGGACTCCCTGAATAGGGCCCCAGCAGATGGGGTGGCCTGATAGTGACTAAAGAGTCACTGTTAAGATATACCAGTCTCTTGACCTTATTCAGCTTTTGCAGTCCTTGCTTTGATAAGGTTAGCTTTGGAATGACTGAGGGAAGTGTAATAGGAAGTAGATGAGGAGGGTATCTAAGTCTAAGTAGACACTATTTCATTAGGAACTTTATGGTGTCTTTTTAGGTCTTTCTACCTGCTTGCTGCATATACTGACTTTGCAGACTGTTGTGCATTTTTGCTTTCAGGTATATATTTTGCCCTAGTTTATGGATACATGTGAACATATGCCCTATTTCATGGGACTGGTCTAGGTTGTGGGACTTTGTTAGGAAGTGAACCATAGTCTACGGCCATACCACCCTAAACATGCCCGATCTCGTCTGATCTCGGAAGCTAAGCAGGGTCGGGCCTGGTTAGTACTTGGATGGGAGGAAGTGAACCATCTAAAATGGAATTAGAAAATCCTATGAAAGGAAAGGTCTCATCTGAGTAATGATGCCAACCAGACTTCCCTGGGCAGAGGATCCCACCAACGAGTCCTGGAGCCCTGCTTCCCCAGAGCCCTGCCCCACTAGGGAAAGAAAGAGACAGGCTGGGAGTATGGATCAACCTGCCAATGCCCATGTTCAGTGGGGAAGCAATTACAGATGTCAGACCTTCCACCTTCTGCATCCCACAATGACCCTGGGTCCATACTCCGAGAGGGATAAAGAATAGGAAAGCTATCAGGGGAGGGCATGGGATATGGAGATCTGGTGGTGGGAATTGTGTGGAGTTGTACCCCTTGTATCCTATGGTTTCTGTCAGTGTTTCCTTTTTATAAATAAAAAGTAAAAACAAATATGTTGTGGGAGAGAAGATAATATACAAAGTTAGCATTTGGAGATTGGAAATGAAGGAAAGGCTGACTGCACTGGGATGTCAATTTCCCAGGGCTTTGAGGGAGGGACTTAAGCATGATCACAGGGTGACACACATGACTGCAACCAGAGTAAGGTGTCTGAGTGGTGATTAATGACGCTCTGTTTCATAGAGTTTTATTTTTCGTCTCAGCATTTATGAAGGCAGAAGACTATCGTTACTGGAGAGAAGACAACTTGGGTTGGGAAACTGATGGAAGAGGATGAACAAATGGATTTCCAAATCAGAAAGGGGTAAGCCTGAAAAAGGTCATGGGAAAGATTAAAGCAGAACCCCATGAGCGCTGCCTGCCATAGCAACTGGCAGATCAGCAAGATGTGTCTGGACTTGCTAAGAGCAGGACTTTTCTAGGAAATTTTTGTGCATCTATCTGCACAGAGCCAGACTCGCAGGGCTCTCTGCCAAGTGTCTCGAACATACAGATTTGGACCAAAGACATCAGGCCCCAGGAATCTGCTGCAGTTCATTAATTCAGCCACTGGTTATTTTACATAGATGTATGTTTCAAGTGGTTATCTCTCTGCTAAGATGTGTTATGCTTGCTTACAAAATGTCTCCACCATTCCTGGCACTAGATAGATTAAAGGTCTCCTCTGAAGTTTTATATATATGGTTATATGTACAAGACAATATGTATATATATATGAAGTTATATATAGTTACATATAGTTATATATATGGTTATATATATATAGTTATGTATATATAACTTCAGAGAAGATCTTTAAGCTGTCTTGTACCAGGAGTGGTGGAGACATTGTGTAAGCAAGCATAACACACCTTAGAATATATATATATATATATATATATATATATATATATATATATATATATTCATCTAAAGACAAAAGAATCTTGTCTATTGTAACTATGATAATAAAGATGATAAAATTCAGGCTGGTAAGGTAGCTCATTTGGAAGGGTACCTACCAGACAAAGCCTTCCACCCAGGTGTGAGCACAGTTCCCGCTACACTGGGTAAAGCTTTGGTAGTATGGACTCTCTCTTTCTCTCTGCATCTCTGTCTATCTAAAAAAGCCACGTCAGATTGGAATCCCAGTATCACCCCAAACAACAACAACAACAACAACAACAAGATAAGTTTAAAAGCTAAGAATATAGATACCAGACACTTGCAAACTACTTAAAGTTACTGTAATTCATTCTCAGGGTATTGTCTACTTCCAAGACAGCTTTCATGTCTAGTTTCTCCAATCTTTTCCTTTAGAAAGTGTAAAATGGCATATTACTTACCTTTTGCTGTCTAACAAAAATGTGATAGTTTCTTTAAATTTACTTTATCTTTATGCCCATATTTTAATTTCAAAAGGGAAAACAGAAATCATCCACATAAGGAGTAACGTCCCTTTGTCTTCCGCTGATGTGCCTTTAACGCTGTCCTACTTGGTCTTGCTTTCAGTCTGGCTTCTCTCTGATGCCGTCTCTACACTGAAATCCACGTGGTTTCCCATCATGGTTCATCACGGTCTAGCTTGGCCTTTGAGACCCAAGTCAAACTCCAGGTCTTGCCTTCCTTACTCCTGTGCCTTTATTTAGGATTTTCTATCTCTCTTGCAAATGACCTACCCTTCTTTGTCCTTCTTCCACAGAGGGTGCATTACTTGTAATTCATACATTAAAAAAAAATTGCAGGGCCTATATATATACTTCAATGCGCCAGACATTGATTGTAAACTCATCAAGAGTCTTCATTCTTGGAAATTACATTCTTGTCAGATAGACAGACAAAACCAAAGTAAGATAGGAAAATAAGCCAAAAATCAAATAGACAAGTAACTGTGTTTCTTAACACAGGAAAAACATGTAAAGACATCACAGAGGCTAAAACTCTCACAGTGACCAGAGCTGGTAGTACTGAATATGACCAGGTGGAGCATGAAGGGTCTCTTTGGCCTTGATTAGTGTCTTCAATATTCTCTCTGTGTTTTTGACCTTCTCTGACTGCTGTCTGCCCCAAAGGCTGATCTGTCTAGATTGTATCCACAGGCTTCCTGGCATGAAATGCAAGCCTCCAGCAGAAAATCTATAGGAGAAGATGGCTGGGAATTTATTGCACTGATTCTCTGTTTGTGGGATTGCTGTAGCTATCTCTGTCCTTTATTCAAGGTCATGGCTTCTCTCAGTACACCTTCTTCGTGTATGTCTCCATTCAGAGTCCCAGCTCCTATTGCCTTTGACCCTTCAGGCCTGGGAATGATGCAATCTCCCTTACTAACTACCCTGGAGTAACAATCTACTAGTTGTAATTTCCCTAAAGTCTTCTCCAAGATTTGTAAATTGCCAATTTTTCTACAGTCCTTCAAATACCAAATTTTGAAATATAGAGGTGACTTCCTTTATCCTTTCATGGAGTAAAGAACTTGGATGGTTTTCCTGGGCAAGTCCTCAGACAGTTAGTGGTGGGGAGGATTCATAAAGTGAATCACATACTAAATATCACTGTGCCTTTTGTGAAGACTACGTGCTGCGAGGGAACAGAGTTCAGGGAAGTAGTTAGGAGAATATGGCAGGGAGTCAGGTGCATGCCTCAGATTCAGATACATTCTGAAGGTAGAGATAGCAGGGCATGTATAGAGGCCTGGAAAAAAAAAAAAGCAAGGAGGGAGGAATCAAGAATTCTTAAACTTTTGTTCAAATCAGAGAGGTGATTCTGGACCTGTGACAGAAGATGTGGTTTGCAAGGAAGGTGAAAAATTGTCTTCATTCTTTACTTCTTCCTAACTGAAGACCCATAATTTCATCTGCTCTATTCCTACCTTTGGGTTCCTGTTTATTAAACTTTTTGTCCTATTTTATATCTTACCATCTTTCAGCCACCAACTTGCAGATGCTACTATGATTATATCCTGACTACTCTGCATAGATGACCTAACCAATGTGTCCTGGAACCCGATTCTCCAGAGTCCTGCCCCACTAAGGAAAGATAGAAACAGGCTGGAGGTATGGATCCACCTGCCAATATTCATATTCATCAAGGAAGCAACTACAGAAGCCAGACCTTCCATCTTCTACACCCATAAAGAATTTTGATCCACACTGCCAGAAGGACAAAGAATAGGGAGGCTTCCAATGGGGGGACGGGACATTGAACTCTGGTGGTGGAAACTGTATGGAATTGTACCCCTGCTGTCTTACAATCTTATTAATTATTATTACACCACTAGCAAAAAAATAGAAATAAATAAAAATTATCAATAAGCCCTTTCATTATATTGAAAAGTGTTGGGCCTTAAAGCCAGCCTCCCTGCTCTGCTTACATAACCATTGTTTTGCCTGAAAGATTCACACCACACTATCCCCTCAGGGTATTGCTAATTCAGTTAAAACCATTGCAAAAGTTGCTTAGGACACTTTCACCTTCCCAGCATGCCCTTTTGCCTCTCTCCACCCCCTTTCCTAGCCAATCCTGTTTCTGACTTGCCACTTCTGTCTTTACCCTATAAATCCTGCTTCTGTTCTGGTTTTGCCCCTTTCTCTTCTGCGCCATGACCTGGAGGAGACCTGGAGAAGGGCTGGTGGGCATAGTGGGAGGCAGCCATTTTGCTAGCTCCACGTGGCCTAAACCATTGTGCTCACACACAGCTCTGGGGAATCCATGTGAATAAAGAATTGCTTTCCCACTCCGCCATGAGTTTCTGGTCTCTTCTCTCTCTTGCGACACGCAACCCGGCAGAAAAGAAAAAAAAAGTCTTCATCTCAGAGAAGTTAATTTTGTGATATTATTAGATATATAGGAAGAATAATCACATGTTCCAGATAGCAAAACAGACAGGAAAAAAGTCGGACTATAATGTTAAGTTAAAGCAACTAGTTGAAATCGAAATCACAGAAATTAGAAATCACAGATATTAGAAAGAGTAGATGAGCATACTAAGACAATTTTCATCATATTTCTTAGCTCTAAAAGTTAAGAGATGAGAATAGAAAAGTCACCAAAGTGTACTTTATTTATTCTTTTCAAAATGAACTTTATTTATAAGTAAAAAAAAAAAAAAAGAAAATTTTGTGATTGAAAAATATACTGCATGGGACTAATTGTGAATTACACATTATGGAGAATAAGGTCAGTAACTAGCAGACATAGATATAAAAACTCTGAGTATGGAGTCTAATACAGTGAAAAAGTTAACTATGATAAGCAGCCTATTAGTGATCAGTGATAACTGCAAGAAGCCAAGTGTGTCTCAAATGGAAGTAAACTGGGGGAAAGATATTTGAGAAAATTCTGGCTAGTCCCTTCTGCCACCACACTTGATGAAATTTATAAATCCATAGATCCAGGTGAAAAAGAAGGAAAAGAGAATTAACTACTAGGACTGTTATCAAAATGCTCAAAATTATGCTTGGTTCAAAATACATTTTTCTAACAGAAAAATCTTAAAAGCAACATCAAATGCCATGTTACCTACAGAAGGATAAAGGAAGGTCACAGGAGAGTCGCACTGGAAAAATGCAAGTGAGAAGACACCAGAGCTTTAACACACTGAGAGAAAAATACCTTCCAACCTAAAAGTTTAGCAGAAGTATAATTAAAGAAAGACAATAGAAAAAAAAAAAAGAAACTGAATAATCTATTTCTAATAATGCAGAAGACAAAGAAAAATGAGTAATATTTTCAACTGATTAAAAATTGAGCATTCTACTAAATCACATGCCACTAAAATAAAACAGCACTTATTGGGAAAGTATTATATTGCATTAGTTAACACTTACATGAAAAAGTAAGCTCTCAAATTTATTATCTTTGTCTCCCTTAAAAAAGTAAAACAATGGGGTGGGGGTAGATAGCATAGTGGTTATGCAAAGAGACTGCCATGCCTGAGGCTCTGAAGTCCCAGGTTCAACCCCTGCCCCAAAACCACCATAAGCCAGAGCTGAGCAGCATTCTGCTGTTTCTCTCTGTGTCTTTCTCTCTCTGCATCTCTCTCAAAAATAAAATAAAATAAAAAAGTAAAGTAAAACAAGGAGAAATTAAACTTACAGTAAGAAGAGAAAAATAAACAGGCTAAACTAGAGTCGAAATCAACTATAGGGAACAAAAGATGATGCAGAAAAAATATGAATTTTTTTTAAAAAGTGGGTTCTTGGAGAACATTAAAATCTCAGTTTGTTTCTAGTCATACTTAGGGGACTAGACAAGAAATTTCACTACCGAAAAGTGTCCCTAATGCAGATTATAAACATATTTAAATGATAATAAAGAAATATTATTATATTTTTTATGCAAAAAAGTCAGGTAATTTAAATAAGATGAAAAAAAGTTCTTGATGGTACAAACTACTAGTGTCAAGCCAAATAAAGCAAAGTCAACTCGGAGATAAGAAAGTAAGAATTTCCATCTCATTCATGAGCTACAAGTCCTTCAGGGATTAATAGGAATTTGAGTCCCCATAGCCACACAAGCCACGCAGACACTCTGAGCATGCGCAAACATCAGGATTTGAGACCAGCGTTAAAACACTCAGTATTTCTTTGCAACAGAGCAAGAAAGAGACAGAGAATGACCTATATGTTTGCATAACCTCAGTCCAAAGATGACATTGCATTTTGCTCCTATTTACTTGACCAAAACTATTACAGGGACCTACCAAAGAAAACATTAACAGTTTGGGAATTGGAAACTAGAAGCTAAGCATAAAATAACTCTGTCATAGAATGATAATAATATAATCAATGTCACCAGCAAGTATCTTCACTGCATTTATGGACTTATGCAAAAAATAGCTGATTTTTCCTACCCATAACCACACTTTAAGAAGAAAAGAATTTCACCTCGGGAATAAAGGTGGTTCATGCTATCACAGTATGTCAACTTTTTAAACTCCACGTTCTGTTTAATAGTTTATTTTATTGCTTGAGGGATGCAACAGCTTTGCAAGTCATTAGCAGAAAATACCCTATTTCCAGTATTAAACTTTAATTTGAAATAATATTTCTCCCTGTGCAATGTATTATTCCTATGTGTAAGGGTATGAGGAATGTTTTAAAATAGCATACAAAAATAAAAATAGCATGCAAGAGTATCTCTTATTTACAACTTTTGAGCATCCTTTGAAGGTGTGACAGCACAATACTGCTAACTGTCATTACATATACCTATTTCTACTTGATTTCCTGGTGGCTGGGAATGTACATGTACTACTGCTTAATTTTTTTTGCCAGCTGAGTCTACTAATCATAATTTCTTGTACTGTTGTGTGCTCAGGATAAAGGTACTAAGGAGAAAAACATTAAAAAAAAATCCCTCAGTATCGTATCTTCTCTCTGTTTCACTAAAATAATGATAAAAATAAAAATTATTATGCTATGTATCATAGATGCTTTCTTATGTATATTTGGAAAATACTGTCAAAACCTAAGAATTATCAAACTTTAGGTTATACATTAAATTAAAATAAAATTTTATATTTAAGAGAAAAATCTATTTTCAGAGTGCTTAAAGAGTTTCTTGGTGCATACATTTTATTTTGCTTCAGGCCAGGACACATAACAGTTTAGGATATTTGCAGTGCTCAATAATAGAAATTTTAACTGACGATGACAGAATGCAATTTTCAAAACCAGGAGTAGGTCAGACTGGTCCCTAAAAGTAGGAAAACAATCAGGACACATGGTGTAACATAGGATAAAAGAACTATATCCCTGGGACTATGTCCATTGTTGTGACTTTGTCTTTGTCTAGTCTCAAGAAACCACTGGATGAGGCCCCCCATATACGAGGAGGAAAGAGTTAAAGGAACACCATAATCTGTTGAACTCATGCCTTTTTACTTACTCCTTCTTTTAGTGCCATTCAATGTCATCAATTGTAAACAAAGATTAAAAATCTGATAAAAAAATGGGGTGACGGGAGTCAGGGGGTAGCACAGTGGGTTAAGCGCACATGGCGCAAAGGGCAAGGACCAGCATAAGGATTCCGGTCGAGCCCCTGGCTCCCCACCTGCAGGGGAGTCGCTTCACAGACGGTGAAGCAGGTCTGCAGGTGTCTGTCTTTCTCTCCCCCTCTGTATTCCCCTCCTCTCTCCATTTCTCTCTGTCTTAACAAAGATGACATCAATAACAACAACAATAACTACAACAACAATAAAAAAGGGCAACAAAAGGGAAAATAAATAAATATATATAAAAAAGGGAGGGACAGGGAGAATGGAGATAACAATGCATGTAATATTACCACATGGAAAGAAATGGGAAAGCAGATAAAAATGGTAATTAACTAAGTGTGGAGAGGGGTGTGATCTCTTTGCCTGAACAAAAGAAAACAGGTGAAGATTCATGATGCAGAACATTTGAAAGAAGAATTGGATATAAGCACAAGAGGTAGGAGTGGGAAGGCAGGTTGAAAAAAAGTCTGATTCAGATCATTAGAAGAGACACTTAAGATTTCTAGGAATGTTAAGTTTTATTCTGTGACGAAATTGTCAATAGGGGAATAACCTGCAAGGCACAATTTTAGTTTGGAAAGAGGACTTCCCTGAAATTGAAGATTTTTACAACAACAAAAAATCAGTATTGAAGAGTGAACTCTCCACACTGACCATTTTGAGTTTGTTTTGGTAACAGATGCATCTTACTAGGTAGGGCATTGTATCCATTTCTCTACAACATTGATACTTAAATTGTGGCCCTAGGGACTAGGTGGGTCACACAGTGGTTATGCAAAACACTTTCATGCCCAGGGCCCTGTGTTCCCAGGCTCAACCTCTAGCACTATTTTAAATAAGGCACTAGTTAAAAAAAAAAATACAAACATCTACTTTGTCACATCTTAGATGGAACTTAAAAAAATAACCGTCAATACAAGATGTTCTTACTTACAGGTAGAATTTTAGAAACAGGGAGTTGGGCAGTAACGCAAGGACAGGCTAAGGATCCCGGTTTGAGCCCCTGGCTCCCCACTTTCAGGGGAGTCGCTTCACAGGCGGTGAAGCAGGTTTGCAGGTGTCTGTTTTTCTCTCCCCCTCTCTGTCTTCCCCTCCTCTCTCCATTTCTCTCTGTCCTATCCAACAATGACAACATCAATAACAATGATAACTACAACAACAATGAAAAACAAGAAGGGCAACAAAAGGTAAAATAATTAAATAAAATTAAAATTAAAAAAAGAAAAAAATGAATTTAAGAAACAAAGAAAGTCAGATCAGAGCCCGAGATTTGAGTGGGTGTGGTCTATTGTAGCGAAGTCAAGCACTCTGGGGAGGGACTGGGAAGGGTGTGAACCATAGGGCATTGGGAAGCTGTAGTACAAGATGCTAGAAAAGGATTTACATGGGTGGTGGGAATTGTGTGTGGATACCTAACCCAGGGAGTTAGGAAATTGTTCTCCTGTGATAACAGCTTACTTGTAAATCATTAGTTCCTTGATAGGAGGATCTGGGAAAAAAAATACAGTTTTGGCTCCAGAAGCCCCAACATCACCTGGAAAAACTTTACAAATGTATATTATTATTTTTAACTATGACAGAGACAGGAATTGTGCGGGGAGTGGAGAGGAGAGAGACCTGCTACCTTCTCTACTTGTCATCAAACTTCTCCCCTGTAGGTGGGGACTGGAAGCTCAAACCAGGGTCTTCATGGTAACTTGTGCCCAGTCCCTCACAAATGAATATTCTTAGATTCTGTCTGGTGAATTAAAATCTGAGAGTGAGAACTAGCAGTCTGTGTTTTCATGATTCTTCCTGCTGATTCTAAGTTACTCAGATTTGACTCTTAACCACAGGTTGGAGTCACCAAATACTTTGGTGCCAAGACACACTGTGGGTCTTAGCACTCCGGTTGACTATAGCCAAGCATATACACAGAGATTCCAATAGGCTGTTAAATACCAGACATAAGAGATCACAGGATATTTGAGGAGAGCTTTGAAGAAAAATCATCAAGGGGGGGCTCAGCGGTGGCATGCCAGATTAAGCGCACACAGTACTAAGTGTAAGTACCCCTCCAAGGATTCAGGTTAGAGCCCCTGGTCTCCACCTGTGGATATTTCACAAGCAGTTAAGCAGATCTGCAGGTGTCTGTTTTTCTCTCCTCTTCTCGGCCTTCTCCTTTTCTCTCAATTTCTCTCTGTCCTAGCCAATAAGATGGGAAAAAAAAAATGGCTGCCAGGAGCATTGGGATTCATAGTGCAGGCATGGAGCCCCGGTGATAACCCTGGAGGCAATAAGTAAATAAATAAATACAGGAAGGGCCAGGAGGTGACACACCAGGTTGAGTGCGCATGTTACAATGAGCAAGGACCCAGGTTTCTGAATTTGATCCCCACCTGCAGGAGGAAAACCTCACAAACAAAGAAGCAAAGCTGCAAGTATTTGTCTTTCTCATTCCCTCTAACCTATCACCCCTCCCCCTCTCAATTTCTCTCTCTCTAGCCAATAAATAAATATGTAAATTACAATTTTAAAAGAATATAGAAAAAAATCTTTAGAAATTTAAAATACAACAGATGAAAGCACAAAAAAGAAGAGGAAGAAGAAGGAGAAGGAGAAGGAGAAGGAGAAGGAGAAGGAGAAGGAGAAGGAGAGGAGGAGGAAGAGGAGGAAGAGGAGGAGGAGGAAGGGACTTCTGGTAGACTTAAATGTGAAGGCTATCCCAATGACTCATGGTGAACAAGGATGAAAATGATATCTGTACCACCAATTTAGAAAACTGAATTTCAAAACAATAGGGATTCAGAGTAATGGCAAAAGTTACATTCAAGCCTATGGCAACAAAATGATATCTGATACCTGTAGGAGGAGGTCATAGTGACAATGTCAAATAGTTGGAAATATTAGAAGTTTCTACCAATGTCACATTACATTTAAATGAATAAAGTTTGCCAGCTGTTAGTGATGGTTGCTCTGGGTTGTGAAATTTATAATTATGTTTTATTGTCTGTAATCTGGAATAACAATTCTTCTTCTTCTAGCGTTTGCCCTTCTTCCGTAGCCAGTTAACAGCGTCAGGTTGAGCCTGATGTAAAGTTTCGAGACCTCCTTTGAATCTGGAGAGGTGGCAGTCGTTGACTATGTGGGTCATAGTCTGTCGGTCAGCCATGCAAGATCTCCAAACTTTGCTTCTGCATTTTCTTTACTCAGAATGTGCACCATCAGTGTGACATTAGAGCTGGAATATAGGGTCATCATACAAGACACAGGGCAGGGGATTCTGAGGAACAAAGCCATCAGTAACCTCCAGGAGGAACAAGTGTGAATAATCAGTTAATTGCCTCAGAAGATGGAAAAAGCAATGCTAACCTACTGTTGAATTACTTTTGACATGATAGATAACACTGAAAGAGGGAAGAATTACCATGGTTATAAAAAATGAAAGACTTAGGGGTGGGATGGTGGCGCACTTGGTTGAGCACACATGTTATAGTGCTCAAGGACCCGGGTTTGAGCCCCAAGTCCCCACCTGCAGAGGGAAAGCTTTGCAAGTGGTGAAGCAGGGCTGCCGGTGTCTCTCTTTCTCTCTTCCTCTCTATCTCCCCTACATTCTCGATTTCAGGCTGTCTCTATCCAATAAATAAAAAGAATTAAAAAGAATTAAAAAATGAAAGACTAACTTGAGTTAAAATAAGAACAGGAGAGAAATCTAATAATAGCTCAGTTCTAAAATATTAATATAAACACTTATTAGCATAACAAAATGATATAAGGAAAGGGTGTGGGGAATCATGCATGTGTTGCCAAAGTAGTAGAAGTGTGTTAAGTCTCCCATGTCTATAGTAGGAAGTAGGAATAGATAACATACAACTGATGAATCACTTGTGATGCAACAAGCTACTCTTCAATGGACTCATTTAAAAGACTGATGGGGGTGGGGGGTGCCGGAGGTTAAGTGCACATGGCGCAAAGCGCAAGGACCAGCTTAGGAATCCAGGTTCGAGCCCCCGGTTCCCCACCTGCAGGGGGGTCGCTTTATAGGCGGAGATGCAGGTCTGCAGGTGTCTATCTTTCTCTCCCCCTCTCTGTCTTCCCCTCCTCTCTCCATTTCTCTCTGTCCTATCCAACAAGGAATGACATCAACAACAACAATAACCACAACAAGGCTACAACAACAAGGGCAACAAAAGGGGGGGAAAGGGCCTCCAGGAGCAGTGGATTCATAGTGCAGGCACCGAGCTCCAGCAATAACCCTGGAGGCGCAAAAAAAAAAAAAAAAAAAAAGACTGATAGGGAATTCAATGCAAAACTGAAGCTAAACAACTGCTGGAAAAGTGATTGTGTCATAAAAGGTTTTATGGGAGTCCAGCGGTGGAGCAGCCCGTTAAGCTCATGTGGTGCTAAGCACAGGACGGGCATAAGGATCCCGGTTTGAGCCCCCGGGTCGCTGGGGAGTCGCTTCACAGGTGGTGAAGCAGGTCTGCAGGTGTCTATCTTTCTCTCCCCTTCTCTGTCTCCTCCTCCTCTCTCCATTTCTCTCTGTCCTATCCAACAACAACGACATCAATAATCACAACAAGGGCAGCAAAAGGGAAAATAAATAAACATTTAAAAAAAGGTTCACAGAAACTGGGGATAAAGGGAATAACAAGAAAAGAAATACTAAATTCAAAGCTTTCATAATAAAGAAGAAATGAGTGAAAAACAACAACAAAAGACAATATATATTTTAACTTCATTATTTATTTATTTACTTATTTTTTTCTTATCCATATGGGTTGTGGAAATAAATCCTTTGAGGAAGAATACTGGATGACCTCACAGGGCAGACTTTAAGAAACAAGGAAAGGAAGTGAAAACACAGCATGGAGTTTGGACTGGGTGTGGTGCACCTCACCAAAGCAAAGGACTCTGGGAGAGGTGTTATAACAGGGGCTGGGGGAGGTATTAGGTTTTGAGGCATGATGATGGAAAAGGCTGTAAGATGGAGGTGAGAGTCTTGGGGGTCATTTTCTCTTTCTGTTTTGGACAGAGACAAAGAAATTGAGGGGGAAGGCCGGAGGGACAGAAAACAGAGAGAGAGCAAGAGACACACTTGCAGTTGTACTTCACCATTCACGCAATTCCCCCTTGTAGGTGGTCACTGGAGAGTCAAATCTAGATCCTCACACATGGCGATGAGTTTCCCCCACCAGATGTGGCCCCACTCAGCCTTGTGTGTCTTTATGACTATTATTGGTGGTGTTGTTGTCACAAGGGTTATTAAAAACCCCGAGTTCTATGAACTACACAACCACTGCTCCTAGAAGTCAACTTTTCCCTTTCCTAATTTTTTTTTTCCTTTTTGTTTGATAGGACAGACAGAAATTGAGAAAGGAGGAGGAGCTAGAGAGGGAGAAAAGGAGAGACACTTGCAGCACTGCTTCACAGCTTCACTGTTTATGAAGCTCCCCCCACTGCAGGTGGGGAGGAGGAGGGGCTTGAACCTGGGTCCTAATGTAGGCAGTCAACTGGGCGTACCACAACCCAACCCCTAGAGTGACTTGTAGACCCCTATCATGGGGAGATGGAAAATGTACTTTTGTGTCAACAACAGCACCCTAAACAGCACCCTAGTGTCCCAATAAAATGACTTAAATAAAAACAAAATAAGTGTCTCAGGTTTTTTTTTAAGCTTTGTGTATAAAATTTAGTAAAATTTCAGGTCCAAAATTATTTCGCTTTTATAAAAGTAAAAGTAAAAATATAATCATTTAATATAGCGTATAGTGAAACATTCTGGTGTTTCTATTTGAAACTGAATACAATGAAATGTTGTTTTGTTTTTCTGTCTCTCTACCCATCTTATCTAAAGCTCCTGCTGTTCAGTTTTCCAACTATCCACCCATCCCTCCATCATTTTTTTGTCTGAATGTACACATTGAACACTATCTGGAACAAGGCTGATTAATTGCCATTCATGATTCCCATGAATGTTGAAACTTGGCATTATTATGATCACTATCATTTTTGACCTTGCCAAGGCTACACAGCTCTCACCAGATTCTTTTCATACTGAGAGATAGAGAAGGGAGGGAGAGACATCTTAGCATGGAAACTTCTCCCAGCCCAATAGTGCTCCCATGTGGTGAACCAGAATCTTAGACTTGCACTGTGTCCTCCCAAAGAAACTATAACAGTCCCAAAATTAGGAGTTTTATATTTTCTCTACAACACACACACACACACACACACACACACACACACACACACACACACACGCTTATATCAGAATTAAAATAGCTTTTCCTTTGATTAATTTCTTTTAAAAAATTTTATTTATAAAATGGAAACACTGACAAGACCATAGGATAAGAGGGGTACAATTCCACACAATTCCCCACCAGAACTCCATATCCCATCCCCTCCCCTGACAGCTTTCCTGTTCTTTAACCCTCTGGGAGTATGGACCCAAGGTCATTGTGGGGTGCAGAAGGTGGAAGGTCTGGCTTCTGTTATGATTTCATGCTTCTGTACTAAAGTCTCTCATTACGTGTTTTTAGTCCTCTCATGACTAAAGCACTTGCTTTATGTTCATTTCCCCATTTACTGTTTTTCTTTAAGCAAACATCATGTCATACTTTTTATCCCTGGTTGAGACAATGCTATTAACTTACATTATTATCTATACTTTTCCCCGTATTTCACATTTGACAATGGACCCAAATAAAATTATGTTATTACTACAGTTAAATTTCCCCATATTTGATTTTTTAAAAAAATTATTGGATACTTTTATTCTTTTTTTACTGAGGGGTTAGTGCTTTGCAGAGCAATCTTTGACATATGAGCCCAATTTCATTAAACACCAGGACCTCACAGTTTTCTTGTACCCCTCCCACCTCCTCTTTTCCCAGATTCCTTTGTTTTGATGCCACACACCATACCCAGTCCACGTTTCATTTCTTGTTCTTCCTTCCTGTCCCTATTTATTAAGTCCCACATCTAAGTGAGGCCATTTGGTATTTGTCCTCCTCTCTTTGGCTTATCTCAGTTAACATGATGTCCTGTGGTTCCATCCAAGATGACTCAAAGGTGACAACCTTGTCATTTTTTAACAGCAGAGTAATATCCCATTGTGTATATATACCACAGTTTTTAAAGCCACTCTGTTGTTGGACATCTGGTCTGCTTCTAGGTTTTGGCTACTACAAATTGTGCTGCTAAGTACATAAGAATGCATACATCTCTTCTGATAGGTGTTTTTATTTCTCTGGGGGTAAATCCCCAGGATAGAAATTGCTGGATCATAAGCTAGGTCTATTTCTAATGTTCTAAGGAATCTCCAGACTTCTTTTTTTCCACGAAGGTTCATACCTATTTTCTTAAAAACATAAAAACAAGTGTTCAAAAAAAAAAAAAAGAAAAACCAAAGCTTTCGGTGCACACTTGTTGGAATCTAAGAAGAAAAGCACCAACTCTATTAACTATAAGGACAGTAAAAATATCTTGGCAATATTATAACTAGAGATCTAATCTAGACAGACATTCTTCAGACTACTTGGGCCAGGGAAGGAGAACTGACAAAAAAAAAAAAAAAAAAAAAGCCAGTGGGAGCATGGGAGCAGAAGGTACCTCCTGGGACTGCTATTAATTCTGTAGTTTTTTGACTGTGGGAGGATGAAGAAGGGTCCACAGAGATGCTAAGTCATCCAGAAAACCTTGGGCATTCACAGTTGTAACAGCAGCTTCCTTACCCACTATACGGCACTGCCAGTAACGTAGCAAGAAAACAGATAATCCTCGTTAGACTCATAGAATTTATGTACAAAGCTGATCTGAAAAAGCAAAGGCAAACTTTGAAGAACTCGAGTAAAAGTTAATGACGGAAATAACGTTGAGTTATCATCTTCCTTTCCAAAAACAGTTACCAGATAATAAAAATCGAATCCATTATCAACTATTAATACTAATGTGAGATTCTCTCAAGTGGTTAAAATGGGAAAAGCCAAAGAAGAGCTCTTTGGCGAAGAATTAAGGAAGGGGGGTGGTGGGAGAGGCGACCTCCACAGTGGAACTTTGCCTAAAGAAGCTGAGAGCACACTAAGATAAGACATGAAAAAGTGCCGTGATGTGAATACCATCAATGCCAAGATAAAAGGAGAAACAGCAGAGACGATCATTTTTTACTTTTTTTTTTTCAACCAAAACACCATTCCGGAAAGAAATCAGGAAAAAAAAAATGCCTTCAAGATGTTCCTCTTGAGCAGCAGGCAAAGGGCTAATCCTACAATGCACCTTCTGTTCCTCAGCCAGCCCTCAATTTCTTCTCCCTGCTTCCTATTCTGCTTTGGTATATTAAGGAACCAAATGCATATGCAGTAATGAAAGCCAAAACCAAAAACACATCTAGAAGATAACACTATCTTTCTTCTCCTTTTTTTAATTGCCTCCTGGGTTACCTCCAGGGCTTGGTGCCAGCACAAAGAATCCACTGCTTCAGGCAGCCATTCATTTCCTTTCTTTCTCTTTCTTTCTTTCTTTCTTTCTTTCTTTCTTTCTTTCTTTCTTTCCTCAAATATTTATTTCCCTTTTTGTTGCCCTTGTTATTTTATTGTTGTTGTAATTATTATTTTGGTTGTTATTGATGTCATCATTGTTGGACAGGGCAGAGAGAAATGTAGAGAGGAGGGGAAGACAGAGATGGGGAGAAAAAGATAGACACCTATAGACCTGCTTCACAGCCTGTGAAGCAACTTCCCTGCAGGTGGGGAGCCAGGGGCTCTAACCAGGATCCTTATGCTGGTCCTTTTGCTTTGCACCATGTGCACTTAACCCGTTGTGCTTCCACCAGACTCCCTTGTTTCCTTTCCTTTCCTTTCCTTTCCTTTCCTTTCCTTTCCTTTCCTTTCCTTTCCTTTCCTTTCCTTTCCTTTCCTTTCCTTTCCTTTCCTTTCCTTCCCTTCCCTTCCCTTCCCTTCCCTTCCCTTCCCTTTCTTTTCCTTTTCTATAATTATTTTTGCGAGAGATGCAGAGAGAGAGAGAAAGAAGAACACCAGAGTACTACTCAGCTCTGGCTTATGGTGGTATGGGGGATTGAACCTAGGAGTCTCCTGCATAACCATTATGTTATCTACCCCTGCCCTTTCCTGTCAGGCTAGCATCTCGAGAGGGAGAGGTGACCCAGGAACTAAGCTCATGATGGCAAAGCAATACTAATCTTTATTCATTCGAGCACCCCAGAGTTGGGCACTAGCACACGTGGTTAAGCCACATTGCCCAAACCACAATGGCCAGCCTCAGCCTCAAGTCTGCCCACCCGGAAAAGACAAAACAGAAATGGAAGTGGCTTAACAATACCATACATGGTTAGGAAAGGGGTGGAGAAAGGCAAAGGGGGCTGGGAATGGTATGAATTGCCCCAGCAACTTTTGCTAGGGGTTCAATTGGTAGGATTAGCAATACCCTGCAGGGAATTAGGAAGGAGACCTTTAGTCATTTGTAAAACAAAGCAAAAGATTGATATGCTGATAATAAAGGGATGGGCCATAGTATCAGGGAATGTAGGGTGGAGCAACCTTAGCATTACTGAAATTTTACATTAAAGATTTCTTTTTCTCTCCTTTTCCTTTTTCTTCTCCACCTTAGCCCCCTCCTCTTCCTCTTCTTTGGATAACAGTAAATCTACCAACTTTAGCACTGCATTATAGCATTATGTAAGTCTCAGGTGTGCATCACTGAAAGTCACCATATGTCCTCACTAACATTTTCTCCATGAAAAGAACAATTTTAAATTTGACCATACAATTCTCACTTTTTCTCCAGTTTTCTTAATTGTTATCACTCTCCTACTCATTAACTGATCATCTTAGGAGAGTTGATCTTAGAAATTAGACGTTCATTTTTCTCTTATTTAGTTTACTTTGTCCTTGTCTTTTCTCTCTATAAAATCACACAGGTTTTGTTTTTCTTCTATGACTTCTTTAAGGTCCATCAACATAGGTGCAAATGACAAGAATCTCCACCCTGCTTTGCATAAAGGATGCACTCACATTCCATCAACAGTTCGTGACGTGTCCTTTACCTTCACATCCTCATCCACATTTACTACTGTTTACTGCCTGGATGGAAGCCCTTCACAGGGGTATGAGGAGAAGTCTCACTGTTTTGATCTGAATTTACATAATGATGAAAGTTGATGCTGTTCATTTCATGTGGCTGTTGCCATCTGTATGTCTTCTTTGGAGGAGTGTTCATTAAGACCATCTGTCTGTGGTTGCAACTAGTCACAAAAAAGTCATGGACAGGGAGGTGAGGGAGGGCAATGAGAAGGCTTTGGAGACCCAATGCAAGACTCGATAAAAACTCAAGTTGAATGGGGCAGGCAGGTGGCAGTGAAACTGGTTAAGTGCACACATTACAGTGCACAAGGTCTGAGGTTCAAGTCCCTGGTCCCCACCTGCAAGGGGAAAGCTTCACAAGCAGTGAAACAGGACTGCATAAGGTGTTTCTCTTCTTTTCTGCCTCCCCTTCATCTCTCAACTTCTGTCTCTATCCAATAATAAAAAGAAAGAATGAATGAAAAGAAGGAAGGAAGGAAAGAAAGAAAGAACAACTCAAGTTGGTGTTGGCTATAGGTATGCAGATACCTATCACAGGGAGATACGAATTTGTTCTCATATGATGACAACTGTCTTGACAATCATTATTTCCCTAATAAAATGATTTTAAAAATTCTCTGTCTATTCTTAAATGGGTGGTCTGAGTTTTTCTGATGTTGAATCTGTGAGTTATTTGTATATTTTGGATAATATTCCTTGTCAGAGGACATATGATGTGCAAATATGTTCTCCCATTTAGAAGGACATCTGTCTTCTTTGAAACATGTTTCTTTCACTGTGCAGAAAGAAGCCTTTTGAACTGATGTAATCTCATTTATTTTTTTTTCTTGAAACCACAGTCTAGTCTCCCCAAATTCAAGGATCATAGTGTCTGTTTTACTATTGATATTTTAACTCTAATTCATTTTAAAATAATTTTGTGTTAGTGATATATTTTTGTTCTTTTTAATTTGACTGTTTATTTTTCTCCACACCATATATTCAAAGAAATTTTCTTACTCCATTGAAAGGCTTTTATCATAAATTCATTGTCCATATATGTATGATTTTATTGAAGTTCACTTCCATTAGCCTTTTCATAGCATTATGTGTTTCTAATCACAGAAAAATGCTGTTTTAATTACTATAATTTTGTCCTATAATTTGAATAGAAAAGTAATATATATATATATATATATATATATATGTATTTTATTAAGAGCGTTTATGTTATTTTATTTTTATCTTTTGTAGTGCCAAATAAACTTAGGGGGGTTTCGTTCTATTTCTGTAAAAGTAAGACTTTGGGGAGTCAGACGGTAGCACAGAGGGTTAAGTGCATGTGGCACAAAGTGCAAGGACCCGCGTAAGAATCCAGGTTTGAGCCCCGAGCTCCCCACCTGCAGGGGAGTCGCTTCACAGGCAGTGAAGCAGGTCTGCAGGTATTTGTCTTTCTCTCCCCCTCTCTGTCTTCCCCTCCTCTCTCCATTTCTCTCTGTCCTATCTAACAACGACGACATCAATAACCACAACAACAATAAAACAACAAGGACAACAAAAGGGAAAATAAATACATAAATATAAAAAAGTAAGATTTGATAAGAGTTCCTTTGAATCTGAATATTGGTTTATATTTGGATATATTTAAACAGTGTTAGTATTTCCAATATATCAGAAAGAAATATTTTTTATGCATTGTGATAAATTTATATGCATCCTGGTCACTACCTGCCAGATGCTAGTAGAATTTTTTTTCCCTTTTCTTACAATCAGACCATAATCAGACAATGTAACCACTCAAGAAGCCTCCATTCCCTGATTCCTGCAGGTGGGGACTAGCTGACTAAGGACTAGGGTCCACCTGGTGCCCTCAAAATTTTGTCACTTAGAGGGCAAAGTTCAAAACATTGCAATAAACTAAGAAAATAGTTTTTAAAAGTTTAATTTGATTTTTATGGGAATGGATGAGGAAGAAAGATGGAGAAACTACAGTACTGATGAACTTTGGTAAATGTAACAAACATGGGAGGTCTGGTGCCTCAGACACAATGCCCTGTGCTTTCTTTAATGATAAACCACTTCCTTGGCTTGAAAAGCATTTGATCTCGGAAGTTGTAGAGTTCTTAATTATTTCATATTTCCCTTTAAAACTGTGTTAGATACAGACAAGCGATTTATTTACTAGATACCCTTCTCAGGATTTCATGGAGAAAAAAAGACTGTGGACTTTGGCTCTTTATGAAACTTATAATTCTGTTGATGTAAGCAGATATTCCATTTCAACTTGAAAGGTCTTAGTATTGTCTAGCTTATATTTCAAAATTTTATCATACTATACCAAGAATTCTAAAGTGACAATCAAGAACTGAAGCTATTTTAGGTTATGCCACTAACCACATAATTGGTTATTACAGTCTCTTTATTTCCTCTTAATATTAACCTTGTTATTGAAGGCTCTGATGGTTTCAGTGCAGTCACTGATCACTGACATTTGAGTGCAAATCAATTATGCACCAGGACCCCAAAGTTCTCTTTTGCACTTTCATCTCCACGCTTCCCTAAAGTCCTTTGCTTTCATGCAAAACAACATGCCCAGTCTACATCTCACTTAATGTGTTCTCTCCCTCTTTTTATTTATTAAGTCCTGTGTATAAGTGAGATCATATGGAATTTACCATTCTCTTTTTGGGTTATCACACTTAGCTTGATTTCTTCAAGTTCCATCCAAAATGACGCAGAGGAGTTCCCCTCACACTTTCTGATAGCTGAATAGCATCCCATTGTGTGAATATGACGCAATTTATTTTTAACCACTCACCTGTCCTTGGACATCTGGGTTGCTTCCAATTTTGGCAATTAAAAATTGTGCTGCTATGAAGATAGGTCTACATAAGTCTTTTCTGATAGGTGTCTTTATTTCCTTTGGACAAATCTCTAGGAAAGAAACTGCTGGGTCATAGGCCAATTCTATTTCTAGTGTTCTGAAAAATCTTCAGACTTTTCCATAATTGTTAGACCAATTCACACTCCTACCAGCAGAATGGAAGTGTTCCTTTTCCCACACATCCTCTTCAACATTTGTTGTTACTGTCCTTTCTAATTTCTGACATTAGTGATATCCCATTATTGTCTTTATATTTTTCTGATAATCAATGATTTTGAACAGTTTTCTTGGGTCTCTGAATCTCTTCCTCTACAAAGTTTCTATGCAGTTGTTTGTTTTCTTGGTGTTATGTATACTGAAATCTTTCTGTATTTTGGTAACTAGTCCTTTATCTAAAATAAGTTGTATAAATATCTTCTCCGGGGTCTGGGCAGTAGCACACCAGGTTAAGCACACATGGTATAAAAATCCCGGTTCTAGCCCCCGGCTCCCCACCTGCAGAGGGTCGCCTCACAGGCAGTGAAGCAGGTCTGCAGGTGTCTTTCTTTTGCCTTCTCTGTCTTCCCCTCCTCTTTCAATTTCTCTCTGTCCTATCCAACAACAACAACAACAACAACAGCAATAACAACAACCACAATAAACAACAAGGGAAACGAAAAGGGAAAACATAGTCTCCAGGAGCTATGGATTCCTGGTGCAGGCAATGAGCCCTAGTGATAACCCTGGAGGGAGGGAAAAAAAAAAAAAGATCTTCTCCCACAATAAGTGTTTTTCTGTTTGGCTAGTAGTACTCTTTACTATGCTGACCCTTTTCAATTTGATGTAGTCCCACTGGTTTACTATGCTGACCCTTTTCAATTTGATGTAGTCCCACTGGTTTACTCTGCTGACCCTTTTTAATCTGATGTAGACCCACTGGTTTATTTTCATTTTCTTTGCTGCTGGATTTGAATCTCTGAAGATATTTCTGAAGCACAGATCCAGAAGTGAACTGTCAATGTTTTCTTCTCTGTACATCCGGGCTCACAAGGATAGTGGTTATATTTTTTAAATAATCCTCAACAACATATCGACATTCATTGTAACTTGCAGATTGTTTTCTCACAAACATCATTATTCTTTTCTTTATTGGGGGATTAATGGTTTACATTCATTAGTAAAATACATTAGTTTGTACAAGTGTAACATTTTTTCAGTTTTCCACATAACAATTCAACCCTCTCTAAGTCCTCCTCTGCCATCATGTTCCAGGAACTGACCCTACACCCACAGCCCAGTCTTTTACTTTGGTGCAATGCACCAAACCCAATCAAGTTCTGCTTTGTGTTTTCTTACTTTTCAAGTTCTTCTTCTTCTTATTATTATTAGGAGTGATTTAATAATGACTAACAGGATTGCGGCATAAGAGGGGTACAATTCCATGCAATCCCCTCCACCAGAGTGCCGTATCCTCTCCCCTCCATTGAAAGGTTCCCTATTTATTTTTCAAAATTGTTAGGAAATATTTATTTATTTATTTATTTCCTTCTGTTGCCCTTGTTTTATTGCTATAGTTATTATTGTTGTTATTGATATATGGTTTGGGAGAAGAGGGACAAAGAGAAATAGGTGGTTGGGAAAAGGTCAGAGCATTCCTAGTAAATGTTGAACAAGGGGTTTAGCTGATCAAAGGAATGAAGGAAGTAGGGTTATCAATAACCAGCAGAGAGGAGCCTTAAGAGAGGAGATAGATCATGTAAAATTAAAAGGGCCAGAGGGGGTAGAGGAGTAAGGAGAATGTTCCTGGTTATAATTTGATAGAGCAGAACAATGATGGGTGGTCCATATGTGATCAGAGAAGATGGACTTCTTTAACCTCTGAGTAAACAAACCAAACTGGTTTGGGAACAAGGAAATGGGCTGTGTGCAGAGTCTTTTGTGAGGCAGAGAGACGGACAGAGGAGACTTTTTCTGGTGGTCATTTTCTCCCATGCTCGATCTCAAGTACAGAGAGACTGATAGAAAGGTCATGCCATCCAGACTGCCATCTTTCAATAGGAGGACCCACACCATGCTCAACCATATCCTCACAAATTCCCCAGTGGAGAAGCCTAGTTCAGTCTTGGAACTGATAAAAGACCTTCTCCGTGTGGGAGTCAAGTGGTGCTTTCTCCTACAACCCCTTATAAACCCTGCTTTGCTCTTCAATAAACAGATTGTGCATGAAACATGCCCCTGGTGATCTCTGGTTGCGTTTATAGCTACGAACACATAGAAAGATCCAGTTGGCTCACTCCTACTGCCCTGGAATGTTCCTTCTGGGCCCTCGCATCTGGTGTGCAACAGAGTGGGTAAGCCAAGAATTTGTGCCCGGGAAGAAGCCTCCCCATGAAAAGTCCAACACTCCAGCAGACTTCATTCAGATACTTTCATTTCATCAGAACCTTTGTTCCACTGTGATCGCTTATTGAACTGTACGATTGCCATCATAGCCTTAGTGATTTGTACATTCTGTGACACGCTGGGTATCCAATGTATAGCTATTGAATAAATCAATAGTATTTGTTCTAGGTGCTAACTAACATATGTGAACTGTCTTGTCTGAAGCAGGTGTTATTTCTCTTTGTGTAGTTTTTGCTAAATTTAACTTTACCTCTAAGATTATTGCTGGGGCAATTTATGTCTGTATTAAATCACTGCGCAGCAGTTCCCAACAGCCTTTCTTTCTTTCTTTCTTTCTTTCTTTCTTTCTTTCTTTCTTTCTCTCTTTCTATCTCTCTCTCTTCCTTTCTCTCTCTCTTTCTTTCTTTCTTTCTTTCTTCCTTTCTTTCTTCCTTTCTCTCTCTTTCTTTCTTCCTTTCTCTCTCTCTTCCTTCCTTCCTTTCTTTCTTTCCTTCTTTCTTTCTTTCTTTCTTTCTTTCTTTCTTTCTTTCTTTCTTTCTTTCTTTCTTTTTGATAGACGATGAAAGACAAAGGAGGAGAAAAAGAGGGCAGGGAGGAGGGTGGTGGCTCGAAAGTGCAGGGAGGCCTTAGTGCACGCAGTACAAAATACACACAGTAAGACGCACAAAGATTTGCCGCACAGCTCAAGGATGCAGGTTCGAGCCTCTCTCCCCACCTGCAGGAAGGACACTTCACAAGCAGTGGTGTTTATCATTCTCTCCTCTCCTCTTCAATTTCTCTCTGTCCTATTAAAAGCGCGAGGACCGGCGTCAGGATCCCGGTTCGAGCCCCCGGCTCCCCACCTGCAGGGGAGTCACTTCACAGGTGGTGAAGCAGGTCTGCGGGTGTCTGTCTTTCTCTCCCCCTCTCTGTCTTCCCTTCCTCTCTCCATTTCTCTCTGTCCTATCCAACAACAACAACATCAGTAATAACTACAACAATAAAACAACAAGGGCAACAAAAGGGAATACATAAATAAATATTAAAAACAAAAAGATCTTGGTTAAGTAACACTTCCAGAAGTATAGTGAAAGGACTGGAGTTCAAGCTCCAGGTCCTAACCTACAGGGGGGAAGATATAGGATCAGTGAAGTAATGATGCAACTCTCTCTCCCTGTCTCTGCCCCTTCCCACTCGATTTCTCTCTCTGAAGACAAACAAGTAAATAAAAGTAAAACAAAAGGAAGGGGGAGATGACCACTAGGACTGGTGGATTTGTCATGTAGGCACAGAGTTCCAATGATAACACTGACATCAGTCAAATAAAAGAAACATAAAATAGTATTCCATACTTTACAAGTTGCCATCTGTCATCAAGATGAAATTCTCCAGAATTGGTGAGCCTTTGAGGAAACAGACATTGGCAGGCTCTGCTGAGAAAATAAATTAACAGCCTTGAGAGTGACAGCACAGCACCAAAGTTTCCATTTCAATGCTGGTCTTGAACCTGAGTGATAAACAGGTCAAAACAGGATACTAGTCAAGGGAGCTATTTGGGGCAAACAGAGGTACTTTATGAATTTGAATTTTATTTTATGAATTTTTAAATAAAATTTTAAATAAATAATTTTTAATTTTAAATAAATAATTTTTAATTTTAAATAAATTTTAAATCATTTTTAATTTTAAATAAATCATTTTTAATTTTAAATAAATAATTTTTTAATAAAAATTTTGTTTTGTGAATTTGAAAAATTCATGTGCTATATTTAATAGCCAGCATTTGGGAACAACTTAAGTGCCTAACAACCGATTAATGGTTAAAGAAGTTGTAGCATGCACGCACAATGAAATACAACTTAGCTATAAGAAAGGATCAAATACTCTTCCTTGCAGGAACTGCACTGAAGGGAATCGTGTTTAGTGAGAAAAGCCGGAAGGAGAAGGACGAATATCGGATGATCTCACTCACTGATCTGGAGGCAGGGTGAATCCCCATGAACTGTAGTCTGTCAGAGAAGGCTCAAGAATTCAGAAGGGACATGGGGAGGAAAAGTTGCTAGGAGAGGTTGAGGACCTCAGTCTTTCTGGAAGGATAAGATAAAGGTTTCATGGACAGGGAAATGCACTTTTCCTTAACTTGAGGAAATGGACTCTTGTGACAACAAAACTCTAGAATGTCAACATTTCTCCAATAAAGTAATATTGGAATTGGAAACAGATGATACCTAGGGTATATTGACTGTATTGGGAAGAAAATTAGGAAACTCCCCAGTGACATTAAATTGCTCTTGCTGTACACTGTTCTGGAATGTGAGTAGGTGAGTAAGGCTCAGTGACTTGTTTTTACTCAGGAGAATATAGGAAAAGCGATGGGATCCACGTTTTCAGAGAGGGTAAACAAGGTCCTCATCTTTCCTGCTAGATGCTTTCTCGAGCACAAGGAGACCTGCTCTTATTTTTCAAGAGTTCCATGTAGTATGTACTGAGAAGTAGTAATAATGTTGATTTTTTGCCAAAAGCTAGTGAGGAAATAAAATCCTCAGTCCAATCATGGTTAAGAAACTGAATGATGTAAGCACATAGGGAGTAAGCTTGAATGCAAATTATAGCTCCATAAGAAATCCTAATAAATAGGGACTCGGGCATTAAGCACAGGTAGTGCAAAGTGCAAGGTACCAGCATAAAGATCCTGGTTGGAGCCCCTGGCTCCCTACCTGCAGGGGAATCGCTTCCCAGGCGGTGAAGCAGGTCTGCAGGTGTCTGTCTTTCTCTCCCTTTCTTTGTCTTCCCCTCCTCTCTCCATTTCTCTCTGTTCTATCCAACAACAAAGGCATCAATAATAACTACAACAATTAAAAACAACAAGGGAAACAAAAGGGAATAAATAAATGAATATAAAAAAAGAAATCCTAATAAACAGGGGCCATACGGTGGTGCCTTTGGTTAAATGGTCACAATACAATGTGCAAGGATCCAGGTTCAAGCCCCTGGTCCCCACCTGCAGGGGGAAAGCTTCACAAGTGGTGAAGCAGGGCTGCAGGTGTCTCTCTGTCTCCCTTCCTTTCAATCACTCTCTCCCTTCTTAATTTCTTACTGTCTCTAAATAAATAAATAAATAAGAATATTAAATGAAAAGAAATCCTAAAACAGATGATCCAGGTATGTGATGAAGAAATTCAGTATAGGTAACCGTGAAATTCAGGAGCTAGGTACAATTCTTTTAGTGATGTGTGTGTTTGTGTGTGTGTGTGTGTGTGTGTGTGTGTGTGTGTATGTTGAATATAATAAAAAGCCAGGGAGAGTTAATTCATGACAGTTTCACAGTTGTTTTTTTTTTACTGCCTAGCACAGAAACTGTGTTAGATATTCAAGAACTTCCCATTTTTAAATCTGTTTACATATAGGAAGAGAAAACTGTATTAAGATAGTAGAGAAAAGTTATCCTCAGGTGAAATAATACTGAAATGAAAAATATTCTAAGCTCATACTTACTATAAGTTCATAAAATTCAGTTACTACTAGTTATATAATTCTCTTTTCTCTGTGTTATTGACATCCAATAACCTTTTACTTAGTGAGTCTTTTTTTTTTTTCTGTCAAGTAATGTAATACTCTTTCCAAACGATCTTATTCCTGCTCAATTTTGGAATAAACTCTATCTTTGCCGTTTTTCAGTTTTCAACATGGATACATCAATATATGAGTCCTCAAGGATCAGATCGATAAAAACATCTATTTATATTCTTTGTACAGAGCACAAAATAATTCTGTGTAACATTTTCACAGGTCAAACACACTGTATCCATAAGTGGAAATTATTTTATGTAGAGGAATAATAAACGTAGGATGATTTATTTCTCTGAGTACTTACAAAGAAGAAGGGTAAATCTGTGATGTTAGGCCACAAAAATCATATTTAGATGTTGGTATTCTACTGATTATTTTCTTAGATGTGAAAAAAACACAGTATTTTGTATTTTGATACATTCATCACTGATTATTCATTTCATCTTTGTTTCCTTAATCCAATCTTTCACAACAACAGTTTAATATGATTGCAAAGAAACTGGATTTTATTTAAATGAAAGCTATTTTGCGATGTACACTTAACCTGTGTTCCCTGGCTGGTCCTGTGAAAGCTATTTTGAATCATGTTTTAGATGTATTTGCCTTCTGCTGGCAATGATCAGTAAATTATTTTAGAAACAATAGAAAGTTTTTATTTTTTTCTTTAAAAAATATTCTTCAAATAAAGCAAATTCATATGGAATTCTGTATAGGACTATAACATTTCTAAGTGGTTCCTCTAAACAAAAAAGACAGAATATTATCAAAGGTAAATTTTAGACTATTATTTCTTTTGATTTTGTATTTCAATACTGAATATGACATATGTGTGAAAGATTGCATATTAACACAGTTCCTTACTATTTCCTAGTAATACACACACACATATATTACATTTCACATTTTAAAGTTCATTTTTAAAAACTGATAACAGCAATCTAATCTTTATAATTATCAAAAAAAAAAAAAGGTAACTTTTGGCTGTCTATGTAAGTGATTCTATCATGGTTTTACCATTCTGAGTTTAATTATGATTCTTTATCTTTTTTTAAAAAAAATATAATATTTATTTATTTATTCCCTCATGTTGCCCTTGATGTTTTAGTATTGTTGTTATTGATGTCATCGTTGTTAGGACAGAGAGAAACCGAGAGAGGGGAGGAAGACAGAGAGGGAGAGAGAAAGATAAACACCTGCAGACCTGCTTCACCGCCTGTGAAGCAACTTCCATGCAGGTGGGGACCTGGAGACTCGAACCGGGATCCTTACACGGGTCCTTGTGCTTTGCGCCATGTGCGCTTAACCCGCTGCACTACCGCCGGACTCCTCATGATTCTTTATCTTACGATAATTTATTTATATAAAAACTTTCTTTTTCATGAAGAGGCCATGTGTGCCATAGTCCCTGGCAGGTGACAGATAACATCCCTCAATCTTAATACTGAAAGGACGACTAGGAAGAGAAGCAGTTGTGAATATCCTTTCTGTTCCACACATCTGCTTTTCTCCTTGGCATCAGAGATCTTTAATTCTGCTTACGATTTTGTCTCTATCTCTGTCCTTCCTCTGATTGCTCTCCTACTTTGTGTTCTTGTTCAGTTCATGCATCATGAGTTTGTCTGCTCTCTTCTGATTTCTAAATCCATTCTCACACTCGCTCATTTTAGACTTTTTGGCTTTCAGAATAGCTCATAATGGTTTTAATTTTCCTTTCAATTTTTTTTTTCTCACTGAGCTCTGCCAAATTTTCTTCCATTTTTTTTTCCCATCGCTTCAGCTTTTCTGTTCCTTTGTGTCTATTTTTCGCATTTTGTAGTTGCTATGGAGGTCATGGTGTTTTTTATTTTTTATGGCATACGTCTGGATATTTCTCTGTTTTCTGGGATAAATTGCTCTTCTGGTAGAACTGCATCATTTGCATTTTGCTTACACAGTCTTTCCCCCTCACTTGTGTGTGTTGACACCTCTCTGGCTACAGGGACGTGATTCTATCGGGAGCAATTACTGCAGGAGGCAGCAGAAGGTAGATGGCTTTACGTTCATGATTCTTGTTTTTTAATTTAACATTATTTATTTATCTATGAGGAAGATAGGAGGACAGAGAGAGAAAGAACCAGACATTCACTCTGGTACATGTGCTGTGGGGGATTAAACTGAGGACCTCAGGCTTGAGAGTCCAATGCTTTTATCTACTGCACCACCTCCCACACCACTCAAGCTTCAATTTAGTCTGACCATCATCCTAAAACCTTTTTTTTTTTTTAAATCTGTTATTAGATATTCTGTGCCCTGTATCTTGGTTTTCTCTTGCCATTTAGCTTCTGGTATTTAGCAGGGACCATCATAGGATACGTATCCATAAACTACTGCAAAATATATACCTGAAAGCAGAAGTGCACTAGAGTTTGCAGTGAGTATCCCCCTAACACTTCCTCTCCACTATTCCAAGCTTTGGGTCCATGACTGCTCAACAATTTGTTTGGTTTTGTATGTTAACTCTCTTTTCAGTCACCAGGTTCTAGATGTCATCAGGATGCCGGCCAGGTTTCCCTGGACTGAAGACCCCACCAATGTGTCCTGGAGCTCCGCTTCCCCAGAGACCCACCCTACTAGGTAAAGAGAGAGGCAGACTGGGAATATGGACCGACCAGTCAATGCCCATGTTCAGTGGGGAAGCAATTACAGAAGCCGGACCTTCAACCTTCTACAACCCACAATGACCCTGGGTCCATGCTCCCAGAGGGATAGAGAATGGGAAGGCTATCAGGGGAGGGGGTGGGATATGGAGACTGGGTAGTGGGAATTGTATGGAGTTGTACCCCTCCTACCCTATGGTTTTGTTAATTTATCCTTTCTTAAATAAATAAATAATAAAAAAATAAAAAGAAATTTCCTATATAAAGACTTTGCCAAACTCAACAAGAAAACAAATCACCCCATCCAAAAATGGGGAGAGGACATGGACAGAATATCCACCACAGAAGAGATCCAAAAGGCCGAGAAACACACGAAAATAATGTTCTAAGTCTTTTTGATCGTCAGAGAAATGCAAATAAAGACAACAATGAGATACCACTTCATTCCTGTGAGAATTTCATACATAAGAAAAGGTAACAGCAGCAAATGCTGGAGAGGTTGTGGGGTCAAAGAAACCCTCCTGGGAGTCAGGCAGTAGCGCAGTGGTTAAGCGCATGTGGTGCAAAGCACAAGGACCAGCATAAGGATCCTGGTTGGAGCCCCTGGCAGTGGAGTCACTTCACAGGCAGTAAAGCAGGTCTTCAGGTGTCAAAAAATGCCAGGATAGCCTGAGGGTGCTTCTTCCCGAGCAAGTGCTCTCTGGGTTGGACAGAACTTGACTGGAGCTGACCTAGGCTTCTGCGTGGGAGAGGGATCAAGAACTCCTGTCAGGCTAGTGTCCCAAGAGAGAGACTCTGGGACTCTTGGAGCCAGAAGTCAATTCCAATTGTGTTTACTCAGAAGAGCAGTTGTATTTATACTCACCAAGTAGGGTCGAAACAGGATGTGAGGTAGAGAGGGTGGAGTGAAAAGAGAGTGGTGGAAATTAGGGTGTGACTGGGAGAGGGGGCGGAGCAAAAATTCAGTCAAACCAGTGGGATTAAACCAATGCCCTGCAGGTAGGGTGGTTCTTAGGTAACTGGTTATGTAAATACACCGCAGAGTTAAGCAGGGGGAAGCTGGCTTACTGCCCAATAACAATGACAACAAAACAGTCTGGAGAACTCTCAGAACGCTATAAATGGACTTATCCTATGATCCTGCAATTCCTCTCCTGGGGATGGATCCTAAGGAACCCAACACACCCATCTAAGAAGATCTGTGTACACATATGTTCTTAGCAGCACCATTTGTAATCGCCAAAACCTGGAAGCAACCGAGGTGTCCAACAACAGATGAGTGGCTGAGCAAGTTGTGGTATATATACACAATGGAATACTACTCAGCTATAAAAAATAGTGACTTCATAATTTTCAGCCGATCTTGGATGGACCTTGAAAAATTCATGTTAGGTGAAATAAGTCAGAAACAGAAGGATGACTATGGGATGATCTCACTCTCAGGCAGAAGCTAAAAATCAAGATCAGAAGAGAAAACACAAGTAGACTCTGAACTGGAATTGGCATATTGCACCAAAGTAAAAAACTCTGGGGTGGGTGGGAAGAGTACAGGTCCTGGAAAAGGATGGCAGAGGACCTAGTGGGGGTTGTATTGTTATATGGAAAACTGGGAAATGTTATGCATGTACAAACTATTGTATTTACTGTGGAATGTAAAACATCAATTCCCTAATAAAGAATTAAAAAAAAAAAAAGAAGTGTTCTGTCTTTACTTCAGCCCTCATATAAAATCAGTTTCATGGGTGAACTTTGCACTCTCCCCCTCCCCCCCAAAACACTTTCCACTATTAGACTGGATCCATCTGCAACATCCTCTGACTTTCCCAAAGCTTGCTTTAGCTCTTTCTTTTTTTTTTTTTAATAATTTATTTCTTTATTGGGGAATTAATGTTTTACATTCAACAGTAAATACAATAGTTTGTACATGCATAACATTCCCCAGATTCCCATTTAACAATACAACCCCCACTATGTCATTCATCATCTTTCCTGCTTTAGCTCTTTCACCTCATTCTACTACTGACATGATGGTGTGAGTTCTATTCACAGTCAGAACCTTTCATTGAAAAAAGTAAAAAAAAAAAAAAAAAGTAAAAACAAAAAAAAAGTAGAGCATAAAAAAGATTCTTTGGATTGATCATGTATAGAAGGAGCTGTAAGAACAGCTGTGTGCAGAACAAGTGCTATTAAAACAAAATCAGAAGGGAAAGTGCTATGGCGTCTATTTCTTCCACGGGGATGACTGAAGCAGAGGGTAGGGTGTACGTGGGGTCTCTGTTCTCTTATACCTGGGGTGCTGATCAGGACAGCAATCCGTCCCAGAAGTAGATGTGCACTGACTCCTGTCATCTCTCCCCTGAGCTCAGGACAGTGGATATTTTGCATAAATTACAGCTCAGGGTTATCACTGTTTACCTGCTTTTGGTGACTTCTGTCCATAGAAGCATTTCTATTTATTTAAATTTTTTAGACGTGTGTATGTGAGGAGAAGAAGATACCACTTCGTCATCCATACAGTTTTACTCATCCTGTCTTTGTTGCTCTCTTAAGATTGTGTTGAGGATCTCACTCTGGTCTTCACACAGGGCTTATTGTAAGCTACCTGTCCAGTTCCTACACCATTTCCAAGGAAAAATATTATTTTATACCTATCAAGCTAGCATTGATTTCCCATTGAATTTTCTCCAACATGTCAAACACAGCTTGATCCCTCTCCTGCCTCCCCCTTTCTTTATGGTTCCTTCACTGTGCTTAATAGTTACCGATGGAAAATATTCAATGTTAGGGCCTGAGAGGTGACTGGATAGTCTGCGTGCCATGTCCAGGTTGGAACCTGAAGCCACACAGGAGGTATCGTTGTTAGGTATGACACCTGACCTCTGGTGTCTCTCCTCTTTTTCTTTCTCTAGCTGAATGTAAAACAGCCTGGGCATAGTGAAACCATAAATTCAAAAGACAGACGGGGGCTGGGTGGTGGTGCACCGGGTTAAGCTCACATGTTACAATGTACAAGGACCCAGGTTCGAGCCCCCAGCCCCCATCTGCAGAGGGAAAACTTTACAAGTGGTAAAGCAGGGCTGTAGGTGTCTCTCTGTCTCTCTCCCTCTCTATATCCCTCTTCTCTCTCAATTTCTGGCTGTCTCTATCCATTAAATAAAAAAGATTAAGAAAAAAAGACACAGATTTTTAAAATGGTTTACCAATCCTAAAGGAAACAAATCCTCTCTCTCTCTTTTCCTAGTGGGGCAGGGCTCTGGGGAAGCGGGGCTCCAGGACACATGCTGGGATCTTCCCAGAGAAGCATCAACAAATTGTAAGCTCAGTTAACTTTTAAGAGTTATATGTGTCATCTACTTTTCTTTAATGATGCAAGATATAACAGGTTAGATGAAATTTCTTTTCTTTAATTTTTTTTATTTGTTATTGGATAGATACAGAGACAAATTGAGAGAGAATATAGAGAGTAAGAGAGACAGAGAGATGCCTGCAGACCTGCTTTACCGTCTGTGAAGTGACTCCCCAGCAGGTGGGGAGCCGGGGCTCGAACTGGGATCCTAACTGGTTGTTGTGCTTTACCATGTGTGCTTAACCTCCTGCACTACCGCCCGACTCTCAACTTAGATGAAATTTAAAGGTAAGAAAAACCTATCACATAATTAAATTTTATGTTTAATGGTTTTTTTTCTTCTTATCTCCAGGGTTATCACTGGGGCTCGGTGCCTGAACTATGAATCCACTGCTCCTGGAGGATATTTTTTTCCCATTTTATTGCCCTTGTTACCCTTGCTGTAGTCATTATTATTGTTGTTCTCACTGCTGTTGTTGTTGTTGGATAGGAAAGAGAGAAATCAAGAGAGGAGGGGAGACATAGAGGGGAAGAGAGAGATGGACACCTGCAGACCTGCTTCACCGCCTGTGAAGTGACTCCCCTGCAGGTAGGGAGCCAGGGGCTCGAACCGGGGTCCTTCTGCCAGTCCTTGTGCCTTGTGTCATGTGTGCTGAACCCGCTGCCCTACCACCCAACTACCATGTTTTATGACTTTTTTTTTAACCTGCTGGCTATAGCCAAAGTTTCTGATTTTGTGACAGTGTTTTTCTGCTATTTTAATGGAAATATAGAGTTAAACATTATCTCTGATGTAATTCATAAAATAGGAATTCCAAATATACTGATGACTATCCCAGCACACTGCATTTGCTTATGAGAACTGACTTTTACCATAAAGCATATCTCTTCATGTGATGCCTGGGACCTATTTTCAAAAATGGATTTCTAAGTTTGTTGTCTTAAGGAACTATTATTCCACAAGACTGTGGTAAGCACATGTTTGTTTTTTTCTTTTTTTTCTTTGCCTCCATGATTATTGCTGGGGCTCAGTGACTGCACTATGAATCCTCTGCTCCTGGAGGCTATTTTTTCTCCTTTTGTTGCCCTTGATTCTTTCTCTCTCTTTTTATCATTGTTGTGGTTATTATTATTGTTGTTATTGCTGCTGTCTTTCGTCAGATAGGACAGAGAGAAATGGAGAGAGGATGGGGAAGACAGAGAGGGGGAGAGAAAGACACCTGCAGACCTGCTTCACCACCTGTCAAGTGACCCCCCTGCAGTTGGGGAGTCAGCACATTTCTAAGGATTCACAGGCTTGGTGACTCTTGCCCTCCTTGAATGAAAGCAGAGCTTTCATTCTCACTACTCCTTTAAACTGACATAGCCTGATAATCTCTATATCATCTATATATATATTAGCAGCAAGCAAGAAGAGGAAGAAACCCAGAAATCTATTCCACTTACAATAGCAGCAGAAAATATATATATATATGGATAAATCTAACAAAGGAAGTAAAAGACCTTTATACTGAAAACTGTGAGACATTTCTGAAGGAAATAGAAAGAAAGATACAAAAATTAGAACGGTAGCCCATTCTCATTGACAGGTAGAAATAACATCACCAAAATGACTGTTCTACATAGAGCCATAGAGATTTAATGCAATCCCTATCAAGGTCCCACCAAATTTCTCCAAGAAAGGAGAACAAATGATACAAAAGCTTATCTAGAGTCAGAACACACTCAGGTTAGCCAAAGCAATTCAGGGAGAAAAGAAGGAGATTTGAGGCACTATGTTTCCTGATCTCAAAACATACTGCAGATCCACTGTAATCAAACAGCCTGGTACTGAAACTAAAATAGACACACAGACCAGTGGAATAGAATCTAAAGCCCAGAAATCAGTCCCCATACCTATGGATAACTAACTTTTCACAAGGATCTTTGAAGCCCCAAAACATCAAATAGGAAAAAAAAAAAAAAGATAGCCTAGTCAACAGATGGTATTGGGAGAATGAGCTTGAAACATACAGAAAAATAAAACTTGACCATCAGATTTCACTATGTACAAAAGTTAACTGCAGGTAGATGAAAAATGTAGAATTTAGGCTAGAAACCATCAAATACTTAAAGGAAAATGCAGGTAGAATGTTCTTCCACATATGTTTTTTGCAACACCTTCACTGATTCAGATTCAATTTCAAGGGAAACAAAGGCAAAAAAGTAGGCCAAAGGAACTACTTTAGACTTAAAAGCTTCTGCATGGCAATTGAATCAGCACAATAATAAAGAAAGCTCAGGGGGGCTGGGTGGCAGCACAGGGGGTTAAGCACAATTGGCAAAGCAAAAGTACCACTTAAGAATCCAGGTTCCAGCCCCTGGCTCCCCACGTGCAGGGGAGTCACTTTACAATCAGTGAAGCATGTCTCCAGGTATCTGTCTTTCTCTCCTCTCTGTCTTCCCTTCCTCTCTCCATTTCTCTCTGTCCTATCCAACAATAACATCATCAATGACAACAATAATAATAAGCACAACGATGATAAAAACAAGGGTAACAAAAGGGAAAAAATAGCCTCCAGGAGCAGAGGATTCTTAGTGCAGGCACCAAGGCCCAGAAATGGAGGCAAAAAAAAAAAAAAAGAGAGAAAGAAGGAAAGAAAGAAAGAAAGAAAGCCCACAAAGACTGGGAGAAAATATTTATGTGTCTGGGAGTCGGGCGGTAGCACATCAGGTTAAGCCCATGTGGCGCAAAGTGTAAGGACCAGAGTAAGGATCCTGGTTGGAGCCCCCGGCTCCCCACCTGCAGAGGAGTCGATTCACAAGCGTTGAAGCAGGTCTGCAGCTGTCTATCTTGCTCTCCCCCCTTTGTCTTCCCCTCCTCTCTCCATTTCTCTCTGTCCTATCCAACAACGACGACATCAACAATAACAACAATAATACCTACAACAATAAAAAAAAAGGCAACAAAAGGGAAAATAAGTAAATATTTTAAAAAAAAGAAAATATTTATGTGTCATACATTGGGAATACACTAGTAACCAAAATGCATAAAGAATTCACCAAACTGAATAATCAAAAGACAAACAAGGGCCCAAGTACAATGGTGGGGCACACACGTACTAGCCTGCAAGAACTCAGGTGCAAGCTGCCGGTCCCCATCTGCAGGGGGAAGCTTCTCAATTGGTGAAGCAGGGCTGCAGCTGTCTCTCTTGTTCCCTGTAAACCCCCTCCCTCTCAATTCCTCTCTGTTTCTATACAACATATAGAGATTACAAATGTTAACAAAAAGAAAGGATAACCCCACTGAAAAATGGAGGGAAGATGTGTGCAGAATCTTTTCCAAAGAAGAGACCCAAAGAACCAACAGACATATGATACAGATACTCTCAAAGTCACTGATGAGTAGGGAATGCAAATAGAAGACAGTCAGACACCCTTTACACCTCTGAGAATGTTATGCATTAGATCAGACAGAAGCATCAAGTGCTGGAGAGGCTGTGGGGGGAGCTGGACATTGCTGCTGCTGGGAATGTTAATTCCCACCCCCTATGGAAAACAGTTTGCATTTTTTTCAGTACACTATAAATGGACCTACCATATAACCTTGCAATTCCTCTAGTAGAGACTTACCCAAGGAAAACAAAAATGCTTATCTGAAAGGACATATTCACATCAGTGTTCCCAGGAGCACAGTTTGTAATAGCCAAAATTTGGGAACAATCAGATGCCCAGCAATAGCTGAGTGGCTAAGGATTTTGTGGTGTGTATACACAATGGAGTACTATGCAGTCACTAAAAATGATGATGTCATCTTTATTTAGTATTATTATTATTATTTTTTTTTTAATATTGTGGTCAGAACTTATAGGCATCACGATGAGTGAGACAAGCCAGAAAGAGAAAGATCAATACTGAATGATCTCACAGGTGGAACCGTAATGGAGGACGTGGGGTGAAAACTGGACTGGATGTGGTGTATTGCACCAAAACAAAGGACTCTGGAAAAGGGGGAGAAAAGGTATATTATGAAGGGACATTGGGGTCCCGCTGTGTGTCCTAGGTACCAATCAGGGAAAGATGAGAAGCTGTGCCTGGGTGTTAAAGGCAATAATGCAAACCTTTAACCCCCCCCAATAAAATCAAAGACAAATTTTCATGCTGATAGTATTGTTATTCTTTTTGGATTTTTGCCTTTTTTTTTCTTTATTTATTTCCTTTTGTTGCCCTTGTTGTCTTATTGTTGTAGTTATTATTGATGTTGTTGTTGTTGTTGGATAGGACAGAGAGAAATGGAGAGAGGAAGGGAAGACAGAGAGGGGGAGAGAAAGACAGACACCTGCAGCCCTGCTTCACCGCCTGTGAAGCGACTCCCCTGAAGGTGGGGAGCCGGGGGCTCGAACCGGGATCCTTATGCCGGTCCTTGCACTTAGCACCACGTGCGCTTAACTCGCTGCGCTACCGCCCGACTCCCAGTATTGTTTTTCTATTTCTCTAGTTCATATTGGGAAACAGCGCACAGCACAAAGGGAATCATATTCTACGAATCTATAAATTTCACAAGGACATGTACAATTTATGAAGCTATTAGTGAAGGTGGCCTAATATTTTTGAATAGTGATAAAACGTTTGCTATAACGAAGAAGTTGCTCATGGTAAAAACACTGTGTGCAATCCATGTATTTAATAATAATAAAAAAAAACTTCAGCATTATAAAACTAGAAACATACCAAAATTAGGATAAAAAGATTTCTTATATAACTATCTCCATTCAGTTTTCCTGTCTTGGCAGAAATCCTTCATTCCACTGATGGTTAAAAAAAAAGGTACTTTAATTGAATAAAATTGGTGCTTCTTCAGTTTCTATCTCTGGCCTCTTTCCCTATTCAGATTTGATTGCTGTGCCCTATATTCCACTCTTCATTTTGCGTATATTGAATGAAACATTTCAGTGTATTTTTTTTCCATTCCATCACAATGATATTTTTAAAAGTATCTGTGAATGCCACAGTGTGAGAAAAATGTGAGTGGTTGTATCTTGCATTGAGATCAGTTTTTTTTCTTTGTGAAATTTAGTTTGCACTTTGAGATGAAAAATAGTTCCTGTGTTTGTACCCTAGCTCCACAGTACACTTTCTGAAGTATTAAAAATGTAATGTCTTATTATTCTGGTTTACAACAAAAAGTTCCTGTATCATGGATTGTCGGGAGAATTAAGTAAGTTTGCATCATTGGGGATTTTAAGTGTTGAATATATTAGTTATTATTACATCCCCAGTCAGTTTTCTTAACTCAATAATGATGTAGTTTGACCTCCAAATGTGTCATATGTGGTGATTTCCAGGGCTTCACTGTTCTGGGATGACTTTTTAAGCTGGAGAGGGAAAGGGAGAGGTAGGGGGAGGGGGAGCAGAAGGAGGAGGGGGAGAGAAACCACAACACCAAAGCATCCTTCAGTGCAGTGGAGTCTGGATTAATACATTTCTTTAAAATTACATTTTGATGCTTTCTGGCAATGCCTATCGCCTAATGAGCAAATTCCCATTTACCATTGTCCTAGAATAGTCTGTATATGATAGTGTTAACAGTCTGATACTCAAAGTATTTGAGTTCTAAAGTAATTTTTTACTTTTTAGTATTTTATATTAATGCGAGAGAAAAAGAGAGGGGGGAGAGAGAGGAGAGAGAGGAAAATAGGGAGTGGGAGGGGGAGGGAGTGATGGAGATAGAGATTATTCATCAATAGAAAGTTACATAAGGATAAATAGGAAACCCAACAAATGGGAAAAGATTTTTGGACTCTACACTTCACACAAGCAGTTGACATCAAACATCTATAAAGGACTTCTACAACTCAACAAAAATGATAAGAACAACTCAAAAAGTGGGCAGAAGATGTGACTAGACTCTAAAAAAGATATACATACTTGTGGCGCATAGACATATGCAGAAATGTTCTAATTCACTCGTCATCATAGAAACACAAATCAAAACCACATTAAGATTCCACTTCACACCTGGGTGAATGGGCCTCATCAACAGAACAATAGATCAGTGTTGGTTTTCGAGGATGTGGAGAGAAAGGAACTCTGCCACCCTGCTGGTGGAACTGAAAACTGTACAACCATTCTGCTGAACAGAAACAAATTCAAATGGAAATGTCATGTGACCCAGCAATTCCACACCTAGCCATACGCACCAAAGACATCATAACACTGATTTGAAGGGATAGATGCACCCACATGTTTATAGCAGCTTTCTTCACAATAGCGAAAACTTGGAAACAACCAAAATGCCCTTCCACATATGACTAGATGAAAAAGTTATAGGACATAAACTCAACAGAATACTACACAGCAATAAAAAGGATGATACTGTGTCCTTTGGGGTGAAGTAGATGAAACTGGAGAAGACGATGCTTAGTGAAACAAGTAAGGAGGTGAAGGACAACTTCAGATTGGTTTCACTCATATTTGGAATATAGACAATTGGATATACAAATTAAAAACAAAATGTCAACCTATTTTCAAGACTGTGGAAGAACTACAGTGGTTATATATGATGGTGGGGGTGTGGACACAGACCTTTGATGATAGGAGTGGTGAAAATACATAAATAAGAAACAGAAAGATAGGGCTAGGCTGTGGTGTACCTGATTAAGTGCACATAGCACTACGAGCAAGGACCTGGGTTTGAGTCCTCACTCCCTAACTGCAGTGAGGAACTTCACAAGTGGGGAAGCAGAACTTACATGTGTCTACATTTCTCTCTCCCTATCTGTCTCTCCCTCCTTCAAAAATAAAAAAAGGTAGCTGATATATAGGTATATAGGCGATAATAGATAAATTAGATAGATAGATAGATAGATAGATAGATAGATAGATAGAAAGATAAATAGATAGATAGATGATGGATACCAGAGAACTGCTAGCTTACGGTAGTGCTGGGAATTGAACCTGGAACCATTACTCTGACTTCCCAGCCTGAGTTCCAAACATTTTGCTAAGATATGTATGTTTTTATATGTATGACATATGTATGCTTTTATCTTTAAATTTTTTTTTTTTTACCATCATACAGTAGATTTGGTAGAGATACCCACTATAATTAAATCATTGAATCTATTCTGTCTTGTGAAGGTGTATTTTTTGTCAGTATGGTTGAGTCAAATTCCAACCCAAAGTACTTCCAAGAATGTGTCTGAACTCTAAGGTCTAAGAATCACCATGAGTGTATCTTCTGTTTTATTTTACAATGCACACCAAATTGGGAGATAATATTGTTTACAATGTAAGATAATAATCCAGTAAATGGTGTTCTCTTGACTTTCTGAACTTACATGTGATAGTCACTGGAAGAGGAAAGCAATGGTAATGCATTACAATGGTAATGAATTAGTATAATGCTGATGACGATAACTGTCGGGGAAATTGTGAGGATGCAGTTGAGCTTGGCAAGGATTGACTTGAGGTAACATCCATCCTCTTGTCTTATCAGACTTATTATCTATGTAATAACTTGGGTCCACCTGCATATCAGAGGTCAGGCTCAGGAAAGAACCAGTATAGTCATAGGCCCCTTGGAATATAACTAAAATAGACCCATTAGCTATCTCCAAATCTTCATCTGCAATATTCCAGCCTTTAGGTTCATGATATGTCAACAACTTGTTTGGCTTTACATGTTAACACTTTTTTCAGCCACCAGGTTCCAGATGTTAACATGATGCCAACCGGACCTTCCTGGGCAGATGACCCCACCAATGTGTCCTGGAGTCCCGCTTCCCCAGAGCTCCACCCCACTAGGGGAAGAGAGAGGCAGACTGGGAGTATAGATTGACCTGCCAACACCCATGTTCAGCAGGGAAGCAATTACAGAAGCCAGACCTTCTGCATCCCACAATGACCCTGGGTCCATCCTCCCAGAGGGATAAAGAATAGGAAAGCTATCAGGGGAGGGGATGGGATACAGAGTTCTGGTGGTGGAATTATGTGGAGTTGTACCCCTCTTATGCTATGGTTTTTGTCAGTGTTTCCTTTTTATCATTTTTTTTAAAGTACTAAATCAAATAGTTTCTACTTAAACCCAGATACCACTCTTACCTACTTTCTATTTTACTTCCTTCAATCATTCAAAAACTAACCCTTGTCAGATAAACTAAGGACTACAAAATACGATTACTGGCAAGAGACTGGCATACTTCTATGATGTCTCTCTTTATCACTACTAGGCCACCCCATCATCCAGGGCTCTATTCAGGGAATCCTGGGATTCCCAAATAGATACGATGGGCCTAGACCTCTGACAGATCCCTCTCTCCAGCACTGCTGATCATCTCCATCAGGAACAGCATCATGGACCCTCCTGTGGGCCTCTATAGGAACTTGCCCTCAGTGTGGAATAACAATGCTAAGGGTTGCTCCATTCTCTGAAGGGAGACTGGGGCAATATATTCTGCCACTTGAGGAAGATTGGTCCTATAATGAGTGCAGCCTAGAATGTTTCTAGCTGTGACGATGGAATATGAACTCAGATCTAAGAATGCAGAGGTTACACAGGCTCCTGTGCTAACTATGGGCCCCATAGTGGATGGAGGTTATAATTAATGGTATTTATATGCTTTTCCCATTTTGGGGAGATGTTCTTTTCTCTAATCCAGCTTTCTAGTCTCATTCCCAAATCTGACACAATGGTCCCACACAATACCTTTAGCTTACTTGCATGTTAGCTGTCAGGATCAAGCAAGAATTAATAGACATAGGCCCTTGGAATATACCTAAAATAGACTTCCTAACTTTTCCCTAAATGGAGACTCCAAATCTCACCTGCTATATTATGACCTTTAGGTTCCTGCTTACTAAACAGTCTTTTAGTTTTATATCTTAAAACGTTTTAGCCACCAAGCAGGAGATGCTACCATGACACCAACCTGACATGCCTGGTCAGACAACCTCACCAGTGTGTCCTGGAACCCCATCTCCCCAGAGCCCTGCTCCACTAGGAAAAGACAGAAACAGGCTGGGGGTATGGAATGACCTGCCAATACCCATGTCCAGCAGAGAAACAATTATAGAGGTCAGACCTTCCATCTTCTGCACCCCATAATGACCCTGGGCCCATACTTCCAGAGGGATAAAGAATAGGAAAGCTTCCAGTGGAGGGGATGGGATGGAGAACTCTGGTGGTGAAAATTGTGTGGAATTGTACCCCTCTTACCCAACGGACATGTCATTCATTATTGAATAAATAAGTGGTACTGTGGTTGATTTTAATTGCATTATTTGGATCGACTTTTAACTGAAAATAAGAAACATCCTAGAGGAGATAGCTCACACTTTGCCTAAGGACCAGAATTTGAGATGCTGGTCACAATAAGGAACAACTTGCATAGGGTTACTGCGTGAGCAGTTGTTCAGTGCTATAGTATCTTTCCTCTTTCAATCTCTCCCTCTCTGTCTCTCACTTTTTATCTAAAAACAGAGAAGGAAAATAATAGTCTGCAGAGAGGGAAGAATCTTACAGGCATGGATTACTAGTGGTAACTGTAGTGCCCCTCTAGCCTCCCCCCAAAATGTCTAGATAACAAGCATAGAAAAAAATGTAGCAAGCTACAAATATAATGGAAAATGTTCGTGGTAAATTCTGGGGAAAACATTGAAACCTAGAGTAGGAATTAAAATTTAATAGAAAATCAACTCTATCTCTCTCTCTCTCTCCCCCCATATATATATATATATATATATATATATATATATATATATATATTTGTTGGTGGTGATGCAGTACTACATACGTGGATTTCAGTAATTTCAAAGAATTGGAGCAGAATTTAGTTCTTTGGATTATACAGGGTCAGAAATATTACTGGAAAGGCTTCTTCCTATCAGTCAGGATCTCCAAGGTCACAGATCCAGAGCTCGGGCACAGCAGAACTAATCCCTTACTCCTCCCTGTGAATCACAGAGCATTTTAGAGATTAAACCTCTGGTCAGTAGAGATAAAGAAGAAACATGAGTAGACTAAACTTATTTTAGAAGCTGCGTTTTTAGATGTGGTGTGTGTGTGTTTCTGTGTGTGTTCAAATCCTAGGCCCCTTAGTCTGGGTGCAACAGGGAATTTCTATCTGTGAACTACATTGGAAATGGTTTCCAATTAGTTGTGCCCCTGGGCACCAGACAAATGAAACCACAAAATCTCTTAGGAAGACAGGACAGCAGTCACCATAAGAATCTGAAAATACCTATAAATAACTTTTTAAGGACGCTGACTGGCATATAATCATAGTCAACTTGGCACACAAGGAAAGAAGGGGGTTGATTTGTGATCTGTAAAAACAATAGCAGCAGAGGCACAGATCTCAACAAACAGAATTATAAAAAAACTGAGAGGATAAGTTTACTGTATAGTCCTCTCTGCCTGCATCCATCTATATGCTGTTTCAGATTTACTCATTTATTTATTGGCCAGAAACAGAGAGAAACTGAGAGGGAAAGGAGAGTGACAGAGAGACACCTGCAGCCCTGCTTTATCACTTGTGGAGCTTCCTCCTGCAAGTGGGGACCGGGGTCTTGAACCCAGCCCTGGTATACTATAATGTGTGTGCTTAACGTGGTACACCACCATTCCCCTCCATTTATCTATCACCTATCTATCCTCTCTCTCTATCTATCTTTTTTTAAAAAAAATTTTCTTGACACGTCTTTTTTTTATTATTATCTGTTATTGGATAGAGACAGAGAGAAACTGAGAGGGAAAGGGGAGATAGAGAGGAAGAGAGACAGACAGACACCTGCAGACCTGCTTCACCGCCTGTGAAGTGACTCCCCTGCAGGTGGGGAGCCGGGGGTTCCAACCAGGATCCTAACTGGTCCTTGTGCTTTGCGCCTTGTGCGCTTAACCTGCTGCCCTACCGCCTGACTCCCCCTAAAATATTTCTTATTTATTTATTTTACCAGAACACTGCTCAGCTCTGGCTTATGGCGGTGTGGGGGAATTGAACCTGGGACCTGAGAGCCTCAGGCATGATCTATCTATCTATCTATCTATCTATCTATCTATCTATCTATCTATCTATCTATCTATCATCTATCTTCTATCTATATATCATCTATCATCTATCTATATATCATCTATCTATCTATCTATCTATATCCTTGAAAGCACTGTCAGATGACAGAAATCTGACATATATATAGTGAACTAAAGAGGTAATTTATGCTTCTAGAAGTAATATACATATATATTACTTCTATATATAAATATTGGTATATATCAATAATGTAAAAAATAACAGGTATCTTATTGATAACCAAGCTGCAATACTGTAATATATTCAGGCTACTATAACAAAATAAAATTGTTAAATAGATGTCTATAAGTAGCAAATACTTCTTTTTCATAATTCTAGAGGCTGGCAAGCCCCAGATCAAGGTAATGAATGGTATGTTTGGTCTAGTGCCGACAATGTCTGGTTTTATAGTGACATCTTTTCACTATGGTAAAGCCAGTTCTCTGCGATCTTCTCTATAAAGGCTCAACTCCCAACTTAGGAGGATTCTATGACTTAATAGACTCTTGTGGCCTAATTATCCCCCAAGGTCCAAATTCGTATTTGTATTACTCCCAGGGCTTTGGGGGCTTCATATCATGCCTTTACTCATGGGACTTCAACCATGCCCCTATGATGCTACTATTCCTAGCAAAATTTATTATTATTATTTGTTTTTATTATTTTTTTTCTGGAAGATGACAGACAAAGAGAGAGGTCAAGAGAGAAGGAAAGAAACCAGAGTGCTAATGCAATTTTCTTTTGCTCCCAGCTGTAACCTGCAATTGAACCTGGCTCCTTGCACGTGCTCCCACAAGTGGCCAATCTTTGTGTAGCTTCAACCCCTCAATATCTTTGCCTTGGGGGTCAGATGTTTTAACACATGATTGAGGCTAGAAGAAAGGACGCGAACATTGAGACCAAACCTGCTTCAGCAGATAAACTTAGTAAACTGTTCTACAGAACAAAAAGAAAGTATTCAAAATGCAGTACAAACAAAATAAGTTTCAGATGAGTTCTAGATTTTGATAAATTGGGTATGAAAATTATAATTTCTAGAGCAACCACAAAAATCAGACACAAGAGACTTAATTTTCAAATTTGCCAAAGGGAAAATGGAATAAAAATGCATTCATTCAACCAAAAAGATGGTTTGGTCGACACTCATGAAAAAGGCATGTGGGATATCTAGAACAAATATAAGGCGTAAAATAAGATGGTGGGCTTCAGCCCTAAGATACCTGAAGTAATCTCAAAGAAACAAAAGGTATAAATGCTTCATCTACAGCAAAAAAAAAAAAAAAAAAAAAAAATCAATAAAATATAAGCATCTCCACATTCAACTATAAGCAATTTGAAAGATATAAAGAAAACTTAAGAAAACAGAAAGGGGAACAGAAGCTGCACCCCATAAATAACTGTGGTCCATACTCCCAGAAGGATCAAGAATAGAGGACTTTGCAATGGAGAGGATGGGACACAGAGCCCTGGTGATGGGTGGTGGGAACAGTGTGGAATTGTACCCCTCTTATCCTATAATCATAAATCATTATTAATGGTTAATCATTATTAAATCACTAATAAAATAAAGATTAACAAAAGAAAGGAAAATAAATCAAATAAATATGAACAAATGATTCTTATAAATTTATATTAAAAATACACTTTGGCAGTCTGGGAAGTGGCAGAGTGGACAACATGTTAAACTCTCAAGCATGAGGTCTTGAGTTTGATCCCGGGTGTTGCATGTGCCAGTGACACTCTGCTTCCTGCTCTCCCATCTTCTCATTTATAAATTTTTAAAAAATGCATTAATTAATGGTAAATCTTAAAAATAATCTTTAGGACAAAAGCAATCAATATGGAAAGGCAGTTTATACTGATGAAATTCTTAATTTGCCAAGAATACATAAGAAGACCCAGCTGTGGGGCTGTGCTGTGGTGCACCCAGTCGAGTACTCAAGGACGTGAGTTCAAGTCCCTACTCCCCACATGTAGGGGCATAGCGCCACAAGCACTGCATCTGTGGTATGTGTGTCTTTCTTTCTCACTTACACTCCACCTACCCTTTCCATTTTAATTTCTCTCTGTCCTGTCAAATATAAATACAATAAAATAAAACAGGAAAGAAGGGGAAGGCCATGTGAGACCTCATATAAAGGCATCAAACCCCAACAATAATACTGGTGGCAATAATTTTCTTTTGAAAAAAGGACAGAAAAAATGATGCAGCTACATACATACTATACTACAGCTTATAAGATATAAGAACCTAAGAACTATTTACCTTAAAATTCAGGGAATAGTGATTGTCATGAAGATAGGGGTAAAATTAGAAGGAAATCTTTAAAATGCTGGCGATTTTCTATATATATATATTTTTAACTATAGGCAGTATTTCCATATGTGTTAAATAGTTACTAATAGGACTTAGGTTTTTCTACATTTTTTGCCTAGAAATTCTTGAATTATTCAATGAGAAAGTAGATTATTTATTAGCATATAGGGTCATATTATATATACACAATACATATTTATCTATTTATAGCCAGAAAATATATGTAAAAGTTTTGCCACTGGGAAATGTACAAACTATTGTATTTATTGTTGAATGTAAAACATTAATTCCCCAATAAAGCAGCAGTGGTGATAAGGACTTCAGGGCAAACATGAAGGGGTGACGGCAAAACGTGCCTTCATTACTGTGTTCTAAACTCATTAAGCAATTTCTCCCACAGTGTGTTAGATCCACTACCAGTTGTTGAGGTCCCAAAATAACAAGCTGACCCTTTCTCTCTGTACCCTTTGGGTAACCTATTGTGAAAATAAAGACAGACATGCAAAGGAGGATACAGAAAAGGAAAAGAAAGTAAACAGTCTACTTGGATTTGGAAGTCAGTGAAGAAGAAGAAGTGAAAGGAGAAGGAGAAAGAGAAGAAGGGGGAAAAGAGGAAGAAGAAGGAAAAATAAAGGAGGAAGAGGAAGAAGACAAGAGAAAGGAAGGGGATGCTGGGCTAGCATGGGGTTGCCTCTTCCCGGGTGCGTACTCTCTTGATTGGAGAGAACTCAACCAGAGCCAGCCTGGGTTGCTACTCACTCAGTGACACAGGAGAGAGTCTTGAACTCGTGGCATGAGGTAATGCAATGTCTTTATTGATGAGAGAGACAACACTTTTATAGGATAGAACCGGAAGTGGCATGTCAGAAATGGAAACGGCTAGGAAAGGGGGTGGAGAAAGGCAAAAGTGGACTGGGAAGGTGGAAACTTCCTTAGCAACTGTTGTGAGGGTTTTAACTGGTGGGATTAATGTTACCTTGCAGGCAGGGAGGGTCTCAAGTTATAAAGAATAAAGATCAAAGAAATGGAATGGGTGGGGAGCTTTCAGGAAAAACAATGATTATGTAGATAGGCCATAGTATTAGGAATGCAGGGTGGAACAGAGGGAGCTGGCTTAATGCTCAACAGGAGGAGAATAAAGCAAAACACAAGAGAAGAGGCATTGAACTCATAAAAAAGATGAGATAGAAAAGAATGTCTGTGGGAAAATAAACATTGGGAGACATGCAAACAGATGTGTAGATTTAAGTCTATTTGGTTTGGGCTGGGTCAGAATGTGAACCAGATTGAGATAAGAAGCACTGACTCATTACCTTCTCTGATGGAATTCTTCATTTCCCTTGGCCTGCTTTCCATAAAGCATAGTAGCGCTCAGCTGAGTGAGAAAAGGACACATTAGTTTTGGCATTTGTGTAGCATGAGGGAATGGGGACACATGTTACAGTTTTAGAGTTTGCAACCTTTCAGGATATGATTAAGAAGACTAGATCGGGAGTCGGGTGGTAGTGGGCGGTGGCGCAGTGGGTTAAGCGCACATGGAGCAAAGTGCAAGGACAGGCATGAGGATCCTGGTTCAAGCCCCCGGCTCCCCACCTGCAGGGGAGTCGCTTCACAGGTGGTGAAGCAGGTCTGCAGGCGTCTGTCTTTCTCCCTCTCTCATCAATAACAACAACAATAACTACAACAATAAAACAAGGGCAACAAAAGGGAATAAATAAATTAATTAATTAACTAAAAAAGAAGAAGACTAGATCACAGGTAATCAGATAATGATGTTATCAGACCGGAAGAATGATCCTATAAAGATCATGGAATGTTTACAGGTGTCAACAAACAAACTAGGTCACCTGCGAGAGAATTTGCCAGGCATGTAACCCAGATTCAAACCTCTGGTACAACACATGGGAGTGATATGGCACTGGGAGAAGTGTTGTGGTCTCTCTTTCTCCCTCTCTCCCTCTCTGCCTCTCCCTCTCCTCCCACCCTGTGTGTGTGTTTGTGTGTGTGTGTGTGTGTGTGTGTGTGTGGTGTGTGTGTGTTTGTGTTTGTGTGTGCACATGTGTGCCTGTCTGTCTCCACCTATCTGAAAATGTTAGAACAGAGTAGAGGAGTTCCAGAGACTATGAGAGATGTATAGAGAGGGAGAGATATCACAGCTGAAGAGAGGTGAAGGATCACAAGCTCTTTGAAATTCATAAAAATGACGGCAATTCTCTTAGCAATGAACTCACTTAATTGGCTGATAATAGAAGGGTAGGTAGTCCAAACAGAAACACTAGTTAATGTATCTACTAACATTGTTAATAGTGTTGCCCCCCCCCTTCAGAGTTATCTCTGGGGATCAGTGCTAGCATTACGAACCCTCTGCTCCCAGGGGTTATTTATTTTTTTCCATTTTATTGGAAAGGACATAGAAATTAGGAGGGGAGGGGAAGATAGATAGGAAGAGAAAAAGGTATCTGCAGATCTTCTTTACCGCTTATGAAGTGTCCCCCTGACAGGTGAGGATCCAGAGGCTCAAACCCAGGTCTTGTACAGATTCTTGGGCTTAGTACTATGTACACTTAACCCAGTGTGCCACCACTGGCCTCCATAGTGTTGAGTCAGATATGGAATTTTATGGAGAAACTCATGGAGGTAGCCAATATGGAATGGAAAAGTTTAGCAATAGCAGCTCTAGATGCACCAGACTTTCCAGGCAAGGACGACATTGCATCTGAGAAGCACATGTGTTTTGGACAATCATCTCTGAGGACAGTAAGGGAAGTTACCAGACGTCACTATGTGTTCATTTCTGATCACTACAAAGCTGCTGGAAGAATAAAGGTAATTTCCCATTCTTCACAAATAGGAGCCTTGTTAGGGGATAAATGTATACCTTTTTTTCCCCCCTAGAATTATAAGAAAAGATACTAGTTAATATATTTTTTCTTATCACCTTTACTAATGGAAATATTTGGTTAAGACAGACTCTCTCTAGTTTGGGCACTGAATCTTTATAATATAAGTTATTGACCTGAATGTCAAACACCCTGATTCTATAATACAATAAAATCAGAAATAATTCTACCTTTGTAGTTGTCTGATTCACTTAGTTTTCCTTAGGAACTATATAGTCTCAATGCTTTCATCCTTTTAGAGTTTTAGAATCTTAAAAATCATTTCTCTATAAATGAAGAAGTCAAAATAATACATAAAAATAATACTTCAGGGGGCTGGGCGGTAGTGCAGTGGATTAAGCACACATGGCACAAAGCGCAAGGACGGGTGTAAGGATCTGTTTGAGTCCTTGGCTCCCTTTGTGCAGGGGCATCACTTCACAGGCGGTGAAGCAGGTCTGCAGGTGTCTGTCTTTCTCTCTCCCTTCTCTGTCTTCCCCTTCTCTCTCCATTTCTCTTTGTCCTATCCAACACTGAATGACATCAACAACAATAATAACTACAACAAGGCTACAACAACAAGGGCAACAAAAGGGGAAAAAATGGCCTCCAGGAGCGGTGGATTCATGGTGCAGGCACTGAGCCCCAGTAATAACCCTGGAGGCATAATAATAATAATAATAATAATAATAATAATAATAATACTTCATCAAAAAACACAATAAAATACCCATCTGGAGATGTAAGTAGAGATAACAATAGTCTGTACCACAGCTGATCAGACTAAAATTTGTCCATCGAAAATTTAGTCTGACCTTTCAATTACATTACTAAAGAGCTACAACTGAATATTCAAGGACAGACTTTCATTTAATCCATGGGAATTTTTCTTCAAGTTAAATCTTTCTGGAAACTTCTCACATAAAAATTTCAGAGTAAGATCACAAATTGATTCCATTGATAAATTGCAAGTCTCACAGTAAGGAAGCCCTGGTTTCAACCCCTGGAAAGGCATTAAAAAAAAAAAAATCCAAGGTGAAGTGCCTGACCAGAAAATCAGGATCCACGCTGACCCTATTATTCCAAGCTCCACATAGTACTACAGGACACCTCAAGAGATTCCAGGGATCAATCTGAAAACATCTCGCAGAGTCAAAGAAACTGGAAGAAAATGCTAATCTGATTTGGTTTTGATCGTGGCTCCACAATCATCTTGGGAGTAGTTTGGGTGAGTATCTTTCCTTCTTTAATGGAATTCTGCCCTACTTATCTGGGGTAGAATAAGGAAACAATTTTTATGAAAATGTGACCATAGTGATAGTTTTCAGTTGCATGAAACACTAAGAAAACGTACAAAACTTAGACTATATTTGGGAATCCTAAATCCCTTCATTTCAATCTCTTACAACGATTTTTTTGTTTGTTTTGTTTTGGGGGCCAATTTTATCTTTTTTTAAAAATTTTATTTATAAAAAGGAAACACTGACAAAAACCATAAGATAAGAGGTGTACAACTCCATAAGATTCTCACCATCAGAACTCCGTATCCCATCCCCTCCCCTGATAGCTTTCCTATTCTTTATCCCTCTGGGAGCATGGATCCAGGGTCATTGTGGGTTGCAGAAGGTGGAAGGTCTGGCTTCTGTAATTGCTTCCCCGCTGAACATGGGTGTTGGCAGGTTGATGCATACTCCTAGCCTGTCTCTCTCTTTCCCTAGTGGGGCAGGGCTCTGGGGAATCAGAGCTCCAGGACACACTGGTGGGGTTGTCTGCCCAGGGAAGTCTGGTTGGCATCATGGTAGCATCTGGAACCTGGTGGCTGAAAGAAGAGTTAACATATAAAGCCAAAAAAAATGTTGACTAATCATCAACCTATAGGCTGGAATAGTTCAGATAAAGAGTTGGGGGGGGATCTCCATTTTGTAGATAGCCAGTAGGCCTACTTTAGTTATATTCCAAAGGACCCATGACTATACTAGTTTTTTTTTTTAAGTACTGTTGTAAAAAAAATTTAAAGGACACCGTTTAATGAACAGATAGATATTTATTTCTAAAAAATAACTGCCTTCCCACTGAGATAATGGAATTATGAAACATTAATTCAAGAAATAATAATGGAGAACACGCTTCCCCCCCCCCCAAATGATTGCAACACAACAGAATATGTGGACTCACTTGACCCTTGATCAGGGTCGGGAAAGGGAGGCAGGGGGAGAAAATGTTTTCCAGTGAGTCCTTGGATTTACTGTTAATGGTTATGATGAATGTACATATTGATCATTAAAATTCACAAATCTACAAGCTCAAGAGCTCAAGGGTCTTTTTTTTTTTTTTTTTTTGCCTCCAGGGTTATTGCTGGGGCTCGGTGCCTGCACTATGAATCCACTGCTCCTGGAGGCTATTTTTCCCATTTTGTTGCCATTGTTGTTGTGCTTATTGTAGTTGTTATTATTGTCATATCTGTTGTTGTTGTTGGATAGGACAGAGAAATGGAGAGAGGAGGAGAAGACAGAGTAGGGGGAAAGAAAGATAGACACCTGCAGACCCGTTTTCACCACCTGTGAAGCAACTCCCCCTGCAGGTGGGGAGCCAGGGCTCGTACCAGGATCCTCACTCTGGCCATTGCACTTTGCACCATGTGCGCTTAACTCACTGCGCTACTGGCCAACTCTCATGCAAGAGTCTTTTAGTTCTCTCTTTTCTTTTTTTTTTTAATTTTTTAAAATTTATTTATTCCCTTTTGTTGCCCTTGTTTTATTGTTGTAGTTATTATTGTTGCTGTCGTTGTTGGATAGGACAGAGAGAAATGGAGAGAGGGATGGGAAGACAGAGAGGAGGAGAGAAAGATAGACACCTGCAGACCTGCTTCACTGCCTGTGAAGCGACTCCCCTGCAGGTGGGGAGCCGGGGTTCGAACCGGGATCCTTATGCCAGTCCTTGTGCTTTGCACCACCTGCGCTTAGCCCGCTGCGCTACAGCCCGACTCCCAGTTCTCTCTTTTCTTACTGTGATTTCCTTTAGTTGCTGTTCGATGAAATGATCATTTAACTTGGTTATCTTATTTTTAGTTCTTGACTATAACTTAATTTAAACAAACAGCTCTTTGTTTGATAAAATTATCTCCTTACCTTTGTACCACTATTTTCTTTCTATTTTTTTCCTGATAGGATAGAGAAATTGAGAAGGGAGGGAAGATAGAAAGAGAGAGAGAGAAAGGGAGTCGGGCTGTAGAACAGTGGGTTAAGCGCAGGTCCTATCCAACAATGACGACATTAATAACTACAACAATAAAACAACAAGGGCAACTGTTGGTCTGCTTCTGCATTCTGCTTGTGAGACCTTCTGTTTTTATCATCCCACTGGGTTCGCTTGTGCTGCTTTGATGTACTCTGTTTGCTGGGCACCCCTGCCTCCGCGACATCGGTTTGGTCCCTCACCCCAGACATTTGGTTTAGTCCTCGCTGGTTCGGCCCCCTATCATTAGTATTTCCTTTGTTGCTGACTCTTCACCAGAGGAGAGGGATGCAGGATAGAATTGTGTTGTGATTAGTTTGTTGGACCACATCCCCACTTGTGAATAAAGATTGATCTGCGTTCTCAGCTCAGCCATGAGTCCCTGGTCGGCTCTGTCTCCCGCCCGCAAAGCAAGCATGGCAGGCAACAAAAAGGGATAAAAAATATTAAAAACATCTAAAAAATGGAAAAAAAAGAAAGAGAAAGAGAAAGATGGACACCTGCAGAGCTGCTTCACTGGTCTTGAAGCATCTTCCCTGAGAGTGGGGAGTGGGATTTGAACCTAGGTCCTTGCTCATGGCCAAGTGTGTGCTTAACTGGGACTACCACCACCTAGCCGCCTTCATTGAGTGTTTTTATGGTTGTACACTCTATATACTTATTAGGTAACCTCAAATCCTGGTAGTACATAGACTTTCTTAACAGATACTTTATTAATTTATATTTTTAAATATGATCTTTAGTTTGCTATGCTCTGACTAAAATAGGAGCAATCACTAGAAGGATGCCAAGTCACTCTATACTGTTATTCCATGTAGATCAGTTCAGGGTAGGAAAAGAATGGAAAGACAGACAGGCATCTCTTTTATATAAAGTCAGACTTATAAATGCTATAAGAGCACAAAGCAATATCTACTGGCCAGAGTTTGAATAAGAGAATTTTGCCTCGGTTTACATGAAGCCGTTGCCCAACCATTTCAAAAGAATCAATAGTTATGAAACATGAAGACTTGGTGCGAACGATAAGCTTTACAGAAGGGCAGGTGGAAGATAGTTTATGGGTATTTTTCAATTATTGGAAGCTTAAGAAGGCTGACCTCTAGAAAACTCAAGTCAGTGTAGCATAGGGTTTACTATATATATTGCCTCCAGGGTTATTGCTGGGGCTCAGTGCCTGCACTGTGAATCCACTGTTCCTGGAAGTTATTTTTCCCCTTCTGTTGCCCTTGTTGTTTATCATTATTGTTGTTATGATTATTATTGTTGCTGTTGGGTAGGACAGAGAGAAATCAAGAGAGGAGGGGAAGACAGAGAGGAGGAGTGGAAGAGAGACACCTGCAGACCTGCTTCACCACTTGTGAAGCAACCCCCTTTGCAGGTGGGGAGCCGGGGGCTTGAACCTAGATCTTTACACGGGTCCTTGCGCGTTGTACCACCACCTGTGCTTAACTCACCATTCTACTGCCCGCCCCCTATTTCATATTTTCTGTTAGTTTTCTAGTTTTTGTTATGTAACAGGGTGAGAAAATACTACCTTGAAAAAAGTTGAACCCGAGATATATAATTCCAGTTTCTTTTTAATTTGGAATTTGGAAACTAAACAACATGCTCCTTAAGAACCACTGGGTCAGAGACTCACTCAAACAGGAAATTCAAATGTTCCTGGAAACTAATGAAAATGAAGACACAACCTATCAAAATATTTGGGACACAGCGAAAGCAGTACTGAGAGGGAAACTTATAGCCATACAATCACATATTAAACACCAAGAAGAAGCCCAAATGAACGACCTTACTACACACCTCAAGGACTTAGAGGAAGAGGAACAAAGGAACCCTAAAGCAACCAGAAGGACAGAAATCACTAAAGTTAGAGCAGAAATAAACAACATCGAAAATAAAAGAACCATACAAAAGATCAATGAAGCCAAATGTTGGTTCTTTGAAAGATTAAACAAAATTGACAAACCCCTAGCCAGACTCACCAAACAAAAAAGAGAGAAGACTCAAATTAATAGAATTGTAAACGATGCAGGAGATATCACAACTGACACCACAGAAATCCAGAGAATTCTGCGAAACTTCTATAAAGAACTATATGCCACCAAGCTAGAGAATCTGGAAGAAATGGAACAATTCCTAGAAACCTATGCACTTCCAAAACTGAACCAAGAAGAACTACAAAATCTAAATGCACCAATCACAGACAAAGAAATTGAAACCGTTATTAAGAATCTCCCCAACAACAAAAGTCCTGGACCAGATGGCTTCACAAATGAATTCTACAAAACTTTCAGGAAACAGTTAATACCCATACTTCTTAAGCTATTCCATAAGATTGAAGAAACAGAATACTCCCTTCCACCTTTTATGAAGCCAACATCACCCTGATACCAAAAGCTGATAGGGACAGAACAAAAAAGGAAAACTACAGACCAATATCTCTGATGAACATAGATGCCAAAATATTAAACAAGATCTTGGCCTACCAGATACAGCAACACATCAAAAAGATTGTTCATCATGACCAAGTGGGATTCATCCCAGGAATGCAAGGCTGGTTCAATATCCGTAAATCAATCAATGTCATTCATCACATCAATAAAAGCAAAGCCAAAAACCACATGATTATCTCAATAGATGCAGAGAAAGCCTTTGACAAAATCCAACACCCATTCATGCTCAAAACTCTACAGAAAATGGGAATAGATGGGAAATTCCTCAAGATAGTGGAGTCTATATATAGCAAACCTACAGCCAACATCATACTCAATGGAGAGAAGCTGAAAGCATTCCCCCTCAGATCGGGGACTAGACAGGGCTGTCCACTGTCACCGTTACTCTTCAACATAGTATTGGAAGTTCTTGCCATAGCAATCAGGCAAGAGAAAGAAATCAAAGGGATACAGATTGGAAGGGAAGAAGTCAAGCTCTCACTATTTGCAGATGATATGATAGTATACATAGAAAGACCTAAAGAATCCAGTAGAAAATTACTGGAAGTTGTTAGGCAATATAGCAAGGTATCAGGCTACAAAATCAATGTACAAAAATCAGTGGCATTTCTTTATGCAAACACTAAATCTGAAGAAGAAGACATCCAGAAATCACTCCCATTTACTGTTTCAGAAAAATCAATCAAATACCTAGGAATAAAGTTGACCAAAAAAGTGAAAGACTTGTATACTGAAAACTATGAGTCGCTACTCAAGGAGATAGAAACTGATACCAAGAAATGGAAAGATAGCCCATGCTCATGGATTGGAAGAATAAATACCATCAAAATGAATATTCTCCCCAGAGCCATATACAAATTTAATGCAATACCCATCAAAGTTCCACCAGGCTTCTTTAAGAGAATAGAACAAACACTACAATCATTTATCTGGAACCTGAAAACACCTAGAATTGCCAAAACCATCTTAAGGAAAAGAAACAGAAATGGAGGCATCACACTCCCAGACCTTAAACTATATTATAAAGCCATCATCATCAAAACAGCATGGTACTGGAACAAAAATAGGCATACAGACCAGTGGAACAGAATTGAAAGCCCAGAAGTAAATCCCAACACCTATGGGCATCTAATCTTTGATAAGGGGGCCCAAAGGATTAAATGGAAAAAGGAGGCTCTCTTTAATAAATGGTGCTGGGAAAACTGGGTTGAAACATGCAGAAGAATGAAATTGAACCACTTTATCTCACCAGAAACAAAAATCAACTCCAAATGGATCAAAGACCTAGATGTCAGACCAGAAACAATCAAATACTTAGAGGAAAACATTGGTAAAACACTTTCCCACATACACATCAAGGACATCTTTGATGAATCAAACCCAATTGCAAGGAAGACCAAAGCAGAAACAAACCAATGGGACTACATAAAATTGAAAAGCTTCTGCACATCCAAAGAAACTATTAAACAAACAGAGAGACCCCTCACAGAATGGGAGAAGATCTTCACATGCCAGACACCAGACAAGAAACTAATCACCAAAATATATAAAGAGCTCAGCAAACTTAGCCGCAAAAAAGCAAATGACCCCATCCAAAAATGGGCAGAGGAAATGAACAAAACATTCACCACAGAGGAGATCCAAAAGGCTAACAAACATATGAAAAACTGCTCTAGGTCACTGATTGTCAGAGAAATGCAAATCAAGACAACACTAAGATACCACCTCACTCCTGTAAGAATGGCATACATCAAAAAGGACAGCAGCAACAAATGCTGGAGAGGATGTGGGGACAGAGGAACCCTTTTACATTGCTGGTGGGAATGTAAATTGGTACAGCCTCTGTGGAGAGCAGTCTGGAAAACTCTCAGAAGGCTAGACATGGACCTTCCATATGACCCAATAATTCCTCTCCTGGGGTTATACCCCAAGGACTCTATAACACCCAACCAAAAAGAGGTGTGTACTCCTACGTTCATAGCAGCACAATTCATAATAGCTAAAACCTGGAAGCAACCCAGGTGCCCAACACCAGATGAGTGGCTGAGAAAGCTGTGGTATATATACACAATGGAATACTATGCAGCTATCAAGAACAATGAACCCACCTTCTCTGACCCATCTTGGACAGAGCTAGAAGGAATTATGTTAAGTGAACTAAGTCAGAAAGATAAAGATGAGTATGGGATGATCCCACTCATCAACAGAAGCTGACTAAGAAGATCTGAAAGGGAAACTAAAAGCAGGACCTGATCAAATTGTAAGTAGGGCACCAAAGTAAAAACCCAGTGGTGAGGGGTAGGCATGTAGCTTCCTGGGCCAGTGGGGTGTGGGAGTGGGCGGGAGGGATGGGTCACAGTCCTTTGGTGGTGGGAATGGTGTTTATGTACACTCCTAGCAAAATGTAGACATATAAATCAGTAGCTAATTAATATGAGAGGGGGAAATCAATTGTATGTCTCAAAGTTTCTCAAAAGACAAACTGAATCTTTTTAATATATAGGCTATGTATTTGATATGCGGACTCTCCCAAAAGCCTAGACCAAGTAGATTAGAAGCTTCCAATAGCACAGCTATATACAAGATACTGGGTACTGTCCAGCAAACCATAACAAAGGGACTTTTCAAAGTTAACCCAATTAACAAATAATGTGATGATAATATTAACTATTGATTGTCTTTTTGAACCCTAAGACAGCAGGAACCTCACATCTTCACTATAGAGCCCCTACTTCCCCCAGTCCTGGAACCCTTGGATAGGGCCCACTTTCCCGTATGCATCTCCCAATCCAAACCAAATAACATTGCATCTGCCGATCACAACCTAACCAAAGCAACGATTGCTACCTCAACATGCTTCACCTCAGAATGTATCCAGAGACTTCACGTGTGGAATGACAACCCTTCAGCTTCATTACTCGGGTGAGACCTTTCCTTTAATAGTACACTCTAATTTCATCTCAGGTAGTTCACTTTCTAACAAAGTCCCATAACCTAGATATACACCATTTTCTGTGAGAGAGAGCTTATGTGCACACATATCTATAAACTACTGCAGAATATATACCTGAAAGCAGAAGTACACTAGAGTTCGCAGTGAGTACCTCCCTAACACTTCCTCTCCACTATTCCAAGCTTGGGATCCATGATTGCTCAACAAATTGTTTGGCTTCATATGTTAACTCTCTTTTCAATCACCAGGTTCCAGATGCCACCAGGATGCTGGCTAGGCTTCCCTGGATTGAAGACCCCACCAATGTGTCCTGGAGCTCAGCTTCCCCAGAGTCACACCCTACTAGGGAAAGAGAGAGGCAGACTGGGGGTATGGACCGACCAGTCAACGCCCATGTTCAGCAGGGAAGCAATTACAGAAGCCAGACCTTCTAACTTCTGCAACCCTCAACGACCCTGGGTCCATGCTCTCAGAGGGATAGAGAATGGGAAAGCTACCATGGGAGGGGGTGGGTTATGGGGATTGGGTGTTGGGAATTGTGTGGAGTTGTACCCCTCCTACCTTATGCTTTTGTTCACTAATCCTTTCTTAAATAAAAAATTTAAAAAAAAAGATTTATTATTGAATAGAGACAGACAGAATTGAGAAGGGGGAGGGGAAATAGGGAGGGAGAGAGACAGAGAGACTCCTGCAGCCCTACTTCATCACTCATGAAGCTTTCCCCTTGCAGGTGAGGAGCAGAGGCTTGAACCTGCGTCCTAGAGCTAGGTAGTGGGTACACATGCCCAGGTGTGCCACTGCCTGGCCCCCTTGATTCCAGTTTCTTTTTTTTTCATAGTTTTTTTTTATTTTTTAAATACTTATTTACTTATTTTCCCTTTTTGTTGCCCTTGTTGTTTTATTTTTGTAGTTATTACTGTTGTTTTTATTGATGTCATTGTTGTTGAACAGGACAGAGAGAAATGGAATGAAGAGGGGAAGACAGAGAGGGGGAGAGAAAGATAGACACCTGCAGACCTGCTTCACAGCCTGTGAAGTGACTCCCCTGCAGGTGGGAAGCCAGGGTTCGAACCTGCTTGTCCTTACAATTTGCGACACATGCACTTAATCTGCTGTGCTGCCTCCAGATCCCGATTCCAGTTTCTTAAATGATATTTATTTCAACGTATCTGCTTTTCTTCAGGAAATAAAGAAATGATGGAAGTTTTATTTCATTTTTCAAATTTTGAGAGTATACACTGATACAGGACAGTCAAAAGAAAAATAATTTCTGGTAGGCAATTTCAACTCTCTTGCATTGAGAATTTTTTTTTGAGACATTCTGACATGACAGTCAAATCAACTTCACTTAACAAGAATAGTTAAGATTGTGTATAATTGACACATATTGCAGGAAGATTTAGCCATTTGTGGTTGAAAAGTGGTGGCATCTGGTGTAATAATAGTTTTACCAAGTGCTGGATAAAGGGGTGTCTCTTTTATTTGCTTGTTTGTTTCAAAATTCAAGCTTGATTTGCTATTTGGTTCTAGAGGTAAAAAGCAAGAACAGAATACAATGGGTTGCTTGAGGCTTATTTACAAATATTTAAATTTTAAAAGTCTAAATTAGCATGTCAACTGTTCTTGAAGCCAGCAAGCTCACCAGAGGGGTCTATTCACTTACCCTCTTGAGTAAAGCTATATTACATAGTAGCAGTTTTCACTCTCCTGAGCTTCAAATATCAACACTGTCTACTAAGGAGTAAGCTCAACAGTAGCAGAAAGTGTCATAGAAGCCTCAGAAGACAGCATGCATTTCAAAAGTACAACCACTGGGAGTATGGATCCACCTGTCAATGCCTATGTTCAGCGGGGAAGCAATTACAGAAGCCAGGCCACCTTCTGTGCCCCACAATGACCTTGGGTCCACACTCCCAGAGGAATAAAGAATAGGAAAGCTATTAGGGAGGGGATGGGATATGGAGTTCTGGTGGTGGGGACTGTGTGGAGTTGTACCCCTTTTATCCTATGATTTTTGTCGGTGTTTCCTTTTTATAAATAAAATTTTTTTTAAAAAGTACAGCCCCTTAAGGATTCAGAATATGACAGCTACTACTGTTGAACAGTGCTGTATAATAAAGGTACCAAGTATTCAGTGCTACCTCAGAAGCTGGGCCAGGATATAGTCCCACCCTATCATCTTCAAAAAGTCCTACAAAAACCAGTCAGTAAAATAATGTCTTATCGCAAAATCTTTTTTCCCCAGGAGGAACACTTCAAGCTGCAAAAGAAATTAAGATGAACATAAGACAATTAAAACTAGAAAGCAGCGGTGCGTGGAAGCATAGAAGTTAAGACATAGAAAAAAGACAGAGAAAAATCCACTCTTGTTCCTGTCTTGTTTTGGACTCTTATTAACCTTTAACCCCATATTTCTCCTTAATCTTTAAATGATCACAGGACACTAAATCTCTTCAGTTACTGCCTATTCTCAAAACCTTTATACCAAAGATCTATAGAATCCACCTCCTAGGGAGTTGGGCAGTAGAGCTGCGGGTTAAGCGCGTGTGGTGCAAAGCACAAAGATAGGTGTATGGATCCTGGTTGGAGCTCCCGGCTCCCCACCTGCAGGGGAGTCACTTCACATGCAGTGAAGCAGGTCTGCAGGTGTCTGTCTTTCTCTCCCCCCTCTGTCTTCCCGTCCTCTCTCCATTTCTCTGTCCTGTCCAACAACGACGACATCAATAATAACAACAACGACATCAATAATAACAACAACAATAACTACAACAATAAAACAACAAGGGCAACAAAAGGGAAAATAAATACATAAATATAAAAAAATTAAAAAAAAGAATTCACCTCCTTACTTTCTTATGAGTATGGGGAAAATGACTTTTTTTTTTTAATAGTAGCAACAGTGCTTACTATTCCCCTGACCCTCTGGAAGGAGACCCTCTTAATCCTTTAAGCAATGGAATTTTACTGTCCTCGTGAATTTGGCTGGACTCAGTGACTGTCTAATGTGAAGCTGTCTAACTGCACTGTCTTGTCCGGCCTTATGACTTCTACCTTTCCCTCAAGCAGCACATTTCCTTGATGCCTTGGATCATTTAGGAAGTCGGAACATCCTGGCAGCAATGTGCTGGAAAGGTCACATTTACAGGCCAGGTTCAACAGACCAATAGAGACTGATCTTCAGATATCCTCGGCTTGATCCCAGCCGTGTGGGCAACGAAATCATCTTCAGATTCGCCATTCTAGCTCGAGTGTTTCTAGTCCTTGGATGTTTAAGTGATCTTCAACTATCTGGTATTTTGCAATGCATGTTATACAGCGATAGGTAATCAGAAAGTTTGCAACTGAAAATGAATCTCTGACCTCAAATGAAATAATTGAGACCCTATCAATTTTTCCCCAAGACTCACGAAGGAAATAATTGTTAAGATCACTTGATTTCTTATACGTGGAAGTGATAGTTGGCGCTCATTAAAGAATCAAACATTAAGCATAAGGGCCCACTCAAGGATCCCAGTTCAAGCCCCTGGCTCCCCACCTATGGCAAAGAGTTTCACAAGTGGTGAAGCAGGTCTGCAGGAGTCTATCTTTCTCCTGCTCTGTCTTCCCTTGCATTCTCAATTTTTCTTTGTCCTACCGCCCACCCCCCCAAAAAATATGGCCACAGGAGAAGTGGATTTGTAGTACAGGTGCCAAGCCCCAGCAATAACTCTGGAGGCAAAAAAATTTTTTTTTGCACATACACTTGTTGTTAATGTGCAACCATCTATATATCTGGTCCACAGCATATGACAGGATGTAACAGTACAGATTCAGGTACAAAACCATTATAAGAAAATATGATTTTTCTGAGACTGGGCGGTAGTGTACCTGATTAAAAGTGCAAGGATTTGAGTTCGAGCCCCTGCTCCCCACCTTCAGGGAGGATGCTTCACAAGCAGTGAAGCAGGTGTCCAGGTGTCCATCTCTCTCTTTCTCTCTATTTCCCCCCTGCTCTGTCAATTTCTCTCCTTCCTACCTAAGAAAATGGAGAAAAATGGCCTCCAGGAGCAGTAGATTCATAGTGCCCTGACTAAGCCCCAGTGATAACCCCAGAGAAAACATTAATACATACACAAATAAACAAAATAAAATAAACTGTGATTTTGCTATATTCTCTTTTGTGTATGTGGTCGAAAGTATAAATTCTGGGAAAACAGAGTTATAGGCTGGAGATATCAGGAGCCTCTGAATCTCTTTTGAGAAAAAGTTGACAGAAAGTTTCTGATGCACACCAAACTGTGATACAAAATATAATAATAGTAAGTAAAGTTGTTATATTACTCTAAATAAATCTAAGACACTATTTTTACTGGAAATTGTTCAGACTCATCCTTTCCGGCACAGTTCTCATGAGATCTTATCATAGTCAGTCCTTTGCTTTTAGCATAAACCATCGGCTCTCTGTCCCATGATTTTTTTTCCCAACTTAATTTATTTTAATGTCTACACAATTCCAAATTCAAACTGGAGCCCAGAATTCAGATAAAATAGTCGTGTTCATTAGTTATTTTCCTAAATCTTCTTTAATTCTTCTTCCATTTTCCAAAGAGAATCCTTCATAGCCCATCACTGTCCTCAAATCAACACCCCCTTCCCCCAGTTCATTTTCGGCTGGTGACATGCTTCATATTTTAAAGAAAACTGAAACCACAGGAGAGAAATTGTAGACACCCTCTTCCAACCAAGCTAGTCTCTTTGCGTTTGCCCACATGTGTCCCTTTCTCATTCCTTAACAGGATATGAAACATTGCAGGCACATTTCTTCAAAGCCAAAGACTTGTGTTTTTAATACAATCCCTATTCAGTGATATTGCTTCTGTAATGTCCTCCTTTCTCTGCTTCTATGAATTTTTTCCACCAATGACTCCTATACACACAGGATCAGGATCAGAGCTATTTTCCTCTAACAGAATAGTCCTCGAATACTTATCATTTACAGGATCAAGAAATAGTTCATCATGTAGGGCTCATTTTTACCATGCGTGAGGACTTCATGCTTGGAGGTCAGCTTTATAAGGGAGTGAACAGACAGCACAGCCAAAGCATTACAGGTGGTCGAACAACGCTGTTGTGTCTCTGTGTTTCTCTCCATGAAATAAGGTTGACACAGGAGCAAAAGAACCATACATGTTCAAGTTATGGATAAGAAAAAAATATTTTTATCTATTTATTACTGGATAGAGGCAGTGAGAAACTGAGAAGGGAGGAGAGAAAAAGGGAAAGAGACAGAGAGACACCTGCAACCTTGCGTCACCACTTGTGAAACTTTCCCCCCTGCAGGTGGGGACCAGGGCCTTGAACCTGGGTCTTTATGCACTGTAACCTGAGCAATTAACTGGGTGTGCCATTGCCTCATACCCAGGGGAAAAAATAATAAGTGTTATCTTTGCTTGCTGCCTCTGCTTCCTATTATCCAAACTCTTCGAAAATGTTTTAATCTTTCACCCTTAGCACTTGGTCAAAGCAGTTCTTGTCCTTCAAATGGCTAAGTCAGGCTATCCATTCTCAGCCTCAGTGAGCACACTCTCATAATATCATTGAGAACAATTTCTGTCTCGCTCCTTCACGAGATCCTTTCTTTACTTGATTGCTAGATTGTGTTCTATTGTGGTTTTTTTTTTTTTTTGTCATTTTCTGAATCATCTTCAACTTTCCAGCATCTCAACATAGTAGACTTCTACTTTCCAGTTTTATTTATACTTCTAGTTGATCTTATCTGATTCCATGTCTTTCATCACTTGCTATATCTACATGAACCTCAAATTTATGTTTCCAGTTGCATCTGAACCATACCAACATACTTAGATTTAACTGCACATTTTTCCTGTCTGTAATGCTTAGTTCACTCTTTTAACTTAGCAAAGATAGAACTAAATCCTTAGTATTTTCCATAATTTCTTATTCCTACAATGTCGCCATGACAGTAAACACATCTGAATTCTTTTGGCTCCTCAGCCCCCAAACCTAAGAGTCATCTCCGACACCTATTTTATGTATTACAACCATCGCCCAGTATTTCCTGCCAATTATCTGTTCACCTTAAATTTAATTCCATTTCTTTTTCTACCACTGTCACGGGTCTCATGCTATTTCAGGCCATCACGAAACTTCAGGAAGAGTTCACAGTAACATCTTGTAGACTCTCTCTACGGCCACTCTGGATCCACTTTCATAATGTGCCAATCTTGTCTCTAAAACATGATTCAGATTACATTCCTTCATCTCAAAGTGTTTCAGAAAGTTTTCCATTTAAATCACTAAGTTCCCCGAGTCTTCTGGAGCCCCTTAACAAGATTCATAGGGAAGCAGTCAGGCACTTGTTCTATGTACTCTAGCTATACTTCTCTCCTCCCTTCACCAAGCGATATCTTCTTAGTCTTTGCATACTTGTCAGAAACACTCTCCTCAGGCTGCCACACAGCTCTTTGTATTTTTTTATTTTGTATGGTTCTCTATTTCATTTGCATTTTACTTTTTTTATAAATATTTTTTTATTGTTGTAGTTATTGTTGTTGTTGCATAGGACAGAGAGAAATGGAGAGAGGAGGAGAAGACAGAGAGGAGGATAGAATAATAGACACCTGCAGACCTGATTCACTGCCTGTGAAGAGACTCCCCTGCAGATGGGAAGCCAGGGGCTTGAACCGGGATCCTTGTGCCGGTCCTTGCGCTTTGGGCCACCTGCGCTTAACCCACTGCACTACCGCCCGAATCCATGTATTTTACTTTTTAAATTTAATTTTATTTTTAGAGAAAGGACTTTTCTCTGACCAACTCTACTCTTTACTTATTATATTGCTTGATTTATTTTTTTTACTATAAAACATATACAAATAATGTAACAGTCCATATATGATACTTGCCCTTTACAGACCTAGAATATAAGATATATGAGGGCAAGTTTGATGAGTTTGGTTCAGTGCTTCTTAATCGAGAATCATAAGTACTTGGAATCTGGTAGGTGTCCAACAAGTGTTTGCTTTAACTAATACATACATGAATATGGAAGTCATAGAGAATATTTCTTATGGGATGCATTGGATCGACCTTCCCGTGGTGCATCCCGTGAGTACCCATTTATTGGGGAAACTGACGATCCTTCCTAGCCGACTGAATCCACATGGATCCCAGTCACTTTCAAAGCCAGTAACAAGCAGACATCAGGCTCAACCTGATGCTGTTGACTGGCTACGGAAGAAGGGCAAACGCTAGAAGAAGAAGAATTTGAAAACCCTGGATTAAATAATCCAAGTCATAAATCTCTGTCCAGTGATAATAAATTAAAATAAGACTTCTTCCATATAAAAAAACTCAGGATGGGTAGCAGAAATAGTAGCGAGTCAGTGCTACTGGTGTTTTTGGCAACTCTCCACAAAGGAGCAGCAAGATATTGCATGAGATGTCTGTGTGTGTTATTAGACCAGATTTCTCCTTGTAGAAAGAGGAATCATATTTACATAAAACAAATGGCGTGAAAACAAATGTTGACAATGACCTATAAATTAAATTAGTGACCGTCTGTACAGAGAAAGGGCATCAGGCTACAACTAGAGTATATCATTTTACATGTTTTGTTAATTATTACTACAAATGTGCATTTCTCTTTCTGTAGTATTTTCTAGAGTAAGTAGAATAATCTTCTTTTCTAAGTTTGGAATATAGAATTTGATAAATATAAATTTATTTATGGACACCTGAACCACATATAAAAGCTAGTACGGCATTAAGAAATATACTATATAGGGCTCTTAAATAACACTGGTGATATTAAATGGATAAATGTAAAAAAAATAGGGGGTTGGGCAGTGGCACACTTGGTTCAGCACATAGAGTGAAAACCATAAGGGCCCGCACAAGGATCCAGGTTAGAGCCCCTGACTCCCCATCTGAAGGGGGGGTCGCTTCACAAGTGGTGAAGCAGGTCTGCAGGTGTCTTTCTCTCCCTCTCTGTCTTCCTCTCCCATCTCAATTTCTATCTGTCCTATCAAAAAAAAAAAAAGTCACAGGAACAGTGGATTCATAGTACAGGCACCGAGCCCCTGCAATAACCTTGGAGGGAGGGAGGAAGGGAGGGAGGGGGAGAGAGAGAGAGAGAGAGAGAAGAGAGAGAGAGAGAGAAAGAGAGAGAGAGAGAAGAGAGACACAGTATAGATGAAAGACTGTGGTAAAAAAAAAAAAAAGATAATTTACTAACAGAATACCAGAAGTATCAAGCCCAACCTCAAGGATGAACTCTAATAAGGATGAACATTTAAATCTCAGAGCATAATGAAGTGAATACTCCTTTCCTCAGATAGATCCTTGAAGGAAGATAGGTGAGGAAATAGAGGGTTACAGAGAGCAGAGGGCAGCTTCCCCTTCACCCTGCTAACTAGATGATGTAGTTTTTTTTTATTATAAAAATTGTTATTGGTTATAAGAGGGGAGAAAGAGAGAGAGAGAGAAAAGAAAGAAAGAAAGAAAGAAAGAAAGAAAGAAAGAAAGAAAGAAAGAAAGAAAGGAGAATACTAGTCAGTTTGACATTGTTTTGTGTCCTCTGGAATCTTATGCATGAAAGATCTGTGCTCTAAAAGGTTGAGTTACCTTCCAAGCCCTGGATTATATAGTTATGACACTACATAAACTGCACCAATCACACGACTAGTTTCACCCCCAAATGTCTGTCTGTACCATGATTATATACGTTAGAATCAGTTCACTTACGATCAACAGTACACTCTACCTCACAACTTTCAAAGTGGTCCTTTCTGTCACAGATTTGTTCCTCTGATGTTCTTCATTCAAGGTGTGATCATTCTACTTTCTCTCCCACAGGTCTTCAGACCTCTCCAACAAAGAAGTAACAAAGGAAAGTAGCAAGTAGAGGTCGGAAGGCAACATGTAACTTAAATATGCCTATATAAAGAAATGATTGCAGAGAGGGATCTGTTCGGGGTCTAGGACCATCATATCCATATGGGGATCCCAGGACTCCCTGACTAGGGCCCTGGATGACGGAGTCGGTGCTAGTGATCAAGAGCCATCACTGAAGTATGCTGCCCTCTTGGAATATACCTAAAATAGAAATACCAGCTTGTTCCAAAATGGAGACCTCCAATACCATCTGCTTATATTCTTACCTTTAGATTGTTGATTATTAAACAATCAGTTCTGCTTTATATCTTAATACTTTCTCAGCCACCAACTTGCAGACACTACCATGACACCAACCAGACTTCCATGAGCAGACAACCTCATCAATGTATCCTGGACCCCCATGCCCCAGAGCCCTGTCCCACTAGGGAAAGACAGAAACAGGTTGGCAGTATGGATCCACCTGTGAATTCCCATGTCCAGTAGAGGAGCAATTAAAGTAGCCAGACCTTCCACTTTCTGCGCCCCATAATGACCCTGGGTTCATACTCCCAGAAGGATGAAGAATAGGAAAGCTTCCAATGAAGAGGATGGGATGTGGAATTCTGGTCATGAGAATTGTATGGAATTGTACCCCTCTTATCCAATGGACTTGTCAATCATTAAATCAATTTTTAAAAGTTCATTGAGTTCTAACTTCAGCTGAAGAATAAAATAATAGCATTGCATCTTCAAAATGTAAGACTAATGCAAAAATCTATCAGTTTACTGAGTCAATCTGGACACAGCACTACACCTAACCTACTCTCTGACACGTACTGAACTAGTGGGGAAACTGTGATCAAAGCTCAGACTTCATAACTCTATAGACTGTTTTGTCTAAATTCACTAGCTCTGAATCTTACTATCACAGTCAGATGATAAACAAAGAAAATACTCCCTGGATAAAACAAATGTAGTATCACACAAGTATCTATATATAGATCTCTTGTCACTATATTTTCCAACACCACAAAAGATTTCTATGCAGACTATTCTAAGGACTTGAAGGAATAATGGAAGAACGTCTATTAACAAAACTTCCTAACATCTGCATTTACACTGTGCAGATTTGATATTTGATTTTGAAGATTTTAGGAGAAGAAAATTATTAAAACCATGCGCTTTGAAGCATGGTCTGGATTTTTTTCCTCACTGTGGCTTTTGGTGTTTTGTTATTACTTGAAGGAATAAAAACACCACTCTGATCTTATAGAGCTTCGTTTTAATTTAATATTGGCAAAAACAATGCATCTCTTGTATCTCTTTATTTCTGATGAAGATAAAATATTATCTCATTCTGATACATATTTCTATTATTGTTACCAGTTTGAGGAAAAGTGCCAGTATATTCTGTGGTAACAAATGTGTTAATCTTCAATGAGCCAAATTTCACTCGTGAGTCAGACTGTATAATTTCAATACTTATAGTATTATTTTAAGTCATAAGACTAAGTGCAAAAGTATAAATGGATAAAATCCAGACATTTCCTTGTCAATGATTATTGTTTTCACATAACTTTTAGGGAAAAAAAAGGAAAAACATATTTTGTTAACATGATAAAGATGAATTTAAAGATAATATGCAAAATACAGGAAGTCTTTCAATTGCTTGAAGGACAAAAAGGTTCCTACCCATAATAGCATCTAGTGCACATACTACGTCTTGCCGATAATGAGTTTTTACTATGTGTCCTTATCTTTAGTTATACCCAGTTCATGCTCAAAAATAATTCTTTGAATATGATATAATTATATTTTGTTAAAAGGAAACAGAACCTTAGTGGGATAAAATAGCTCAATAGAGCTATAACCAAACGAAATGTCTAGATAAAGAGCTTGATCACAACATGCACAATATAAATTCACTTTTCAGTATTGAGCCTGAAAATCTGCATTAGGGTAAAAAAACAAAGAAATAAAAAGTGCTGTTATCTAGATTTTCTGACCATCAAATTGTATCTTGTAAATAATAAAACTATAATTTAGAGCTGATTTTAATCTCATGAGCATACAAATCATTACTATATAGCAAAAGACACTTTGGCTCATGCCAGTTCACCACTAAGAGGCCATTTTCAATATCTCATCTTCCAAATCACTGCACATAGGGAGTTATATCACATTTGAGAGGACTCTTTTTATATCTGTGATTTGATATCACAGATACCATCACTGTCATCTTTTTTCCTGACACTTTCTGTCAATCTAGATGTTGAGCCATCAATTGCTTTTTTAAAAATATTTTATTTATTTTACTTTTGGAAGAGATGCAGAGAGAGAGAAAGACAGAGAGAAACACCAGAGCACTGCTCAACTCCGGCTTATGGTGCTGCAGGGGACTGAACCTGGGACTTTGGAGCCTCAGGCATGAGAGTCTGTTTGCATAACCATTATGCTATCTCCCCCAACTATCAATTGCTTTTCTTCTGAGACTCAGTCTCTTCCATAAGAGCTCTCTCTTACACATCCATATAGAAAATTTCTACCTCATTCTATGTATGTGTGGAAGGGATGATCTTGACGGAGGATGCTCATTACCTATTTTGATCAGCAAAGAAAAAATTATCAGAGGACCTACCTTTAAGTGTCCACAGGAATATTTTGCTTTATAAGAAGTGGGGAAAATGAACATATTTCCTGTCAAATCTTTGAAATGAATTGTTTAATAAAATCCAATAAATAAGTTCTTTATGATGTGAACCAATAAATGGTGTTAGGCGTTTTACCCTACGGTATTCACATTTCACTACAATCAACTTGAAGATGGGAGCATGTACATGAACCACAAAGTTTTATTTGAAGTAGCTCCAGGTCTAGGATCTCTTTAACTCACCTACATATTTTAAAGAAACTACAATGTGTAATTTTAAATATATGTGATAATATTAAATTTCCCAACATAAGTGGGAATCAGGTTTGGTCTTTTTAAATTTCTTGTAAGGTTCAACAAGGTGAAACAGACATTACTCCAAGTAAAATGACACACAGTCAGTCACATAGATACATCAAAGGCAAAATGAAAAGAGACTTCTACCTGATGATTCAAGAAATGGACTACCTTGCCCCCAAATTGGTAAGAAGCCATTTACCACAAGGATGAATAGTTACCCATGGCGAAGAATGGGATTCCCAGGAGGGTGGAGTTGTACTTTCCATCTGTGATGAAGAAGATCCCCACTGCAGTGACGATGGAGATGCAGACTGTGAGCACACCAAGGAAGCCTAGGAAGGGCTTACTGCGCAAGCAGTCCTTCATGGAGCTGGAGAGAGTGGCCGTGGTCAGAATCAGCAGAAGGCTCACCAGGACTTTGCTTCTGGCCAGGATGCTGGTCTTATGAAAGTCTCTCCAGAGGCTGAAGGATGCTAAGGAGTAGAGCTGAAGGTCCTGGTGCTCCTCCTGGAGCTTCCTCATCAGCTTACAGAACTCATTCTCCCACTTCTCCCCTATGAGGTCCTGGGTGGCAGAGCCATAGGATTGGAGGTAGTAGGTGATTTGAATGGCTCTGGCTGACTTGACCCGCGGGTCTTTGCTGTTTGGCACTTCCACTACCCCGCCGAGTTGGTGTCCAATAAAACTGTTCCTCCCATCCTTGAAAACAGAAAACGGGGAGGAAACCAAAGTTACCAAATTGATGGACATTTCAGAGAACAGAATCTTAGTCTAAATGAAAGAGTACAGAAAAGTAGAGCTAGACACTAGCAGTTGCAGAACTGATGTGGATGGAGTGATCTGATAGGAAATCATACTCAAACATTTCTGGGGACCCATGGAATAGCATGCAGCACAATAAGGAGTAGAAACAATGTGGTATTAAGAAGCTCTTCAAGACTTGTCACATGCATGGGGAAATGGACATCCATATTACCATGATATCATGAATACCATCATTATCAAAATATTCTAAGTCCTTTATGAAGAACCAAGCTATATGACTCATTTTTACCCAAAAGTGAAACATGGCATGAGTTAACAACATTTTAAATCATATTTTATAATTATATGCTAAACTTTCTAGAATTACACAAAATTACACCAAAATACACACACACACACACACACACACACACCACAAATCTTTCCACTCATTCTTTATATGCTAGGGGTATAACTGCTTATGCCAGAATAAGTAGAATAAAATACTATACTATGATCTATGATTTTATAATTACTGTAATACTCTTGCATGTTTCCATCCTTCCTCCTCCTCCTTCTTCTTTTTTCGTTATTTCTTTCTCTCTCTCTCTTTCTCTCTGCTTGTTTCCATATAAACAGGGAGAAATGGAGAGGGTATGGGAAAATAGAAGGGAAGGAGAGGGACACCAGCAGTCCTGCTTCACCACCTGTGGAGTTTTCCCTTTGCAGATGGAGCCTGGGGGCTTGAACCCAAGTCCTTGTGCATTGTAGTATGTGCACTCAACCAGATGTGCCAACACCTGGCCCCTGCAGTGTTTTCTAACAATAACATAAGCACCTGTTGACTCATTAAAAAGTCTGAAACACTCATCTCTTTCTTAAAAGAATTAATGAATTCTATAAGACTTAATTCAAAGAAGAACTAACACCAATATTACTCAACCTTTTCCAGAAAACAGAAAAAGGGAAATCACTCCTAGAATGCTATGATAGTAACTTCACTCAGGTTCATACAAGCAGTCCATGACTTTACCAAATATGGCTGGAGTAGCTGGACAGCTACATGTAGAAGATTAAATTAGACCATCCCTTAACACCATGCATCAAAATCAAATCAAAATGAATCAAAGACCTGAGTAAATAAACCAGACATTGTAAACTATATAAAAGAAAATATTAGCAAAACATTGCAGGATCTTAACATCAGTGATGTAGCTGAAGACTCAACACCCCTGGGCATGTGAAATGGAAAGAGGAGGAAATAAATGGGACTATCTCAAACCAAAAAGCTTCTACACATCAGAAGTAAATGACCCAAGAATAAACAGGCAACCCAACAGCTGGGAAAAGATATTTGCACACCACATATCATATATATGCATCACATATCATATAACAAGCAACGGATATAAAATATCTTTAAAGAAAATCGAGTGTTCAACAAGAGAAAAACAATAACCCAATAACACAAGTGAAATAATTGATTGGGTAGTTTTCTAAAGAAGAGATACACATGGCCCACAGACATATGAAGAAATGCCCCACTTCATTTATCATTAGAAAAATGCAAACCAATATGAAACTGAGATGCCACCTAACATCTGTGAGAATGGCCTACCTCAACAAAACTGGAAATGACAGGTGTTGGCTACTTTGTAAAGAAGAAAGCAATTTATTACATTGCTGGTGGGAATGCAATTGTCACAGCCCCTTTGGAAGACTATATGGAGAATCCTTAAGCAAATAAAAATGAAATTACCTTATGATCTAGCAATGCTACTCTTGGGCATTTATCCAAAGGATATACAAACACTTATTCAACAGGACATATGAACCCCTTTACTCAGAGCTGCATTATTAAAAATAGCAAGAGTGGAGGCTGCCTACATGCCTACTGATAGATGACTAGCCAAAGAAATGATGGAATATATAATCCATAGAATGCTACTCTAAAATAAATTTTAAAAGGTGGTAATGTGCCTTTTAGGACCAAATGGACTAAAATGGAGGTAATTAAAAGAAAAATACCAGATGGTTTCACTCATGTATGGAAAACAAGTAAACTTGCTAAAGAGAAAAAAAAAAAGGAAAGAAATTATCTCTGTTTCTAAGACTTTGTGAGAACTATTACGGCTACTGTTGAAAGGGTGAGGACACAGAATTTTGATGGTGGGTGAGATATGGAACTATAACCTACCATGAGCTCAGACTAACAAGAACTTAGAGGTTACACCTGCTGGTGTAGATGTGAATATGTATTGGCCCTGGGTCAGATAGATGGAGAAAATAGTTAATTGTATTTATATGTTTTTTTTCAAGTTTGGGAGCTACTCTCTACCATAATCCAGCTTTGGTGCCCTATGCTCAACTCTGACACCATCTTCTCAGACAATATTTTTAGCCCACCTGCATGTTAGCTATCAAGCTCAAACAAAAATTACTGAAGTCATGGACCCCTAGGAACATACCTAAAATAGATTGTCTAGCTTCTAACCATTCTAAGACCCCCTATTCTCATCTGCTCTATTCCTAGTTTTTATACCCTTATTATTTAATTTTATTGTTTTGTCTTGCCTTATATCTTTTTCTGAATGGAAAATTTTACTTCTTAAAAAATAAAACATTCCACTATGCCCAAATTAGTTTAAGATATTAAAGTCTAATTTTATGCAAAGGACATTAGAAAACTAAATTATACAATAAAACACTAAAACAGCACTTTTTAAAAAAAATGCACACTGCACAGCTATATACAAGATACTGGATACTGTACAGCAAACCATAACAAAAGGACTTTTCAAAGTTAACCCAATTAACAAATAATGTGATGATAACATTAACTATCGATTGTCTTTTTGAACCCTAAGACAGCAGGAACCTCACATCTCCACTATAGAACCCCTACTTCCCCCAGTCCTGGAACCCTTGGATAGGGCCCACTTTCCCGTATGCATCTCCCAATCCAAACCAAATAATATTACATCCGCCGATCACAACCTAACCAAAGCAACGATTGCCACCTCAACATGCTTCACCTCAGACTGTGTCCAGAGACTTCACGTGTGGAATGACAACCCTTCAGCTTCATTACTTGGGTGAGACCTTTTCTTTTATAGTACACTCTAATTTCATCTCAGGTAGTTCACTTTCTAACAAAGTCCCATAACACCAGTTTCTGTGAGAGAGAGCTTATGTGCACACGTATCCATAAACTACTGCAAAATATATACCTGAAAGCAGAAGTACACTAGAGTTTGCAGTGAGTACCTCCCTAACACTTCCTCTCCACTATTCCAAGCTTGGGATCTATGATTGCTCAACAAATTGTTTGGCTTCGTATGTTAACTCTCTTTTCAATCACCAGGTTCCAGATGCCACCAGGATGCTGGCCAGGCTTCCCTGGATTGAAGACCCCACCAATGTGTCCTGGAGCTCAGCTTCCCCAGAGACACACCTTACTAGGGAAAGAGAGAGGCAGACTGGGAGTATGGACCGACCAGTCAACGCCCATGTTCAGCGGGGAAGCAATTACAGAAGCCAGACCTTCTACCTTCTGCAACCCTCAACGACCCTGGGTCCATGCTCCCAGAGGGCTAGAGAATGGGAAAGCTATCATGGGAGGGGGTGGGTTATGGAGATTGGGTGGTGGGAATTGTGTGGAGTTGTACCCCTCCTACCTTATGTTTTTGTTCATTAATCCTTTCTTAAATAAAAAAAAATGCACACTGAACATGGTAAATTACTATAAATTAAAGGACATGATTTGAAAAACTAGAGTTGTTTTAAAATAGTGTTTACATCTAATTTTCTAAGAACCAGAAAAATGGCCAGATCACCATACTGCTCTGCCATTAGGGTTTCATGATCCATAGCAGGAGGATGGACTGTCAAGAGACAATCACTAGGTGATATTCAAAGAAAGGTAAAAGTAAAGCATCAGGAACAAACTAAGTGGATATACTTTCATAGACTTCCATGGCACTCATGGAATTGTTGGATAACATACTCTACCTATGTTATCAATTTTATCCAACAAGTCAGTGAGTGCTTTCTATCTTATTGCCACCAACTTGCAGATGCTACCTCCATTCTGACTTCCCTGGGATGAGAACCTCACCAATGTGTCCTGGAGCCTCACCTCTTCAGAGCCCTAGCCACCTAGGGAAAGAGAGAAAACAGGTTGGGGTCATGGGTTGATCTGCTAACACTCATATCCAGCAGAGAAGCAATACTAAAACTAGAACTCCCACCTTCTTCACCCCCTAAATGAATTGTGGTCCATACCCTCAGAGAGGGGGAGGAATGTTAGGGTGAGATGACCAGAGGGTTTTGAACTCCAGTTCTATCAGGACCTGGATAAAGAAGAAGAAAAAAAGAAGGACATTCAGAATTAGTGATAGATGTAGGTGTGACTTGGAAAGGAAGAGAAGGCAGGACCATAGGGAAAAAAGAGCAAATATATATAAATACAGATAAAGAAATAACCATCAACCAATTATCTGTGAGTTTGAGAGAACTACTATTACAGTTTCCAATGAAGGGAATGGGGACAAAGACTAGGGAACAGTGTGGAATTATATCCCTGTTATCTCAATTTTGTAAATCAGTATTAAATCACTAATAAAGAAATATAATCAAAACTTTTTTAAGAAATTAAAAAAATCAATATGAAAATTCCTACTGTAGGCTCTCAGGTTCTCTTTTTATTTACTTCGATACAATGCTCTTATGAGCTGCAAGGAGAAAGGTGGGGATCTAGAGAAGAAGGTGGGGATGCTGTCCCAACATTAAGAATGTGACATACCGTGTTTCCACTCTTTCAGATCCATCCAAACGGCTCCTCAAGTAGACTTATTTTTTAGATGTTTTATTCTTTTATTATTGATTTAATACTGATTTATAAGATTGTAAGGGGTATAATTGTACTAAGGCTATAATTCCATACAATTCCCACCACCAGAGTTCTGTGTTCCATCCTCTCTACTGGAGACTCCCTATTGTTAATCCCTCTGGGAGTATGGACCAAAATTCTTTATGAGGTGCAGAAGGTGGAAGGTTTGTGTTCTGTAAAATTGCTTCTCTGCTAGACATGGCTTGTTGGCTGGTGGACTTGGTTGGCTGGCTGGCTTGGTATGAACCCCCAGCTTTTTTCTATCTTTCCCTAGTGGGGTAGGGCTGTTAGAGATGTGATGTTCTAGGAAACACTGGCAAGATCATCTGCCCAGGGAAGTCAGGATGGAATCAAAATAGCATCTACAACTCGGTGGCTGAAATGCAGTAAGATGGAAACTAGGACAAAATGTTTAATATAGAAGAGCCATAAAGTAGAAATAGAGCAGATGAAAATAGCAACTTTAGGGTATAAGGAAGCTAGGAAGTCTATTTCTAGGAGTCTACATCTTAATAATCTTTGTTTGAGTTTGATAACTAACCTGGAGGTGGATTAGGCATATTGTCAGGGAAGATAGTGTCAGAGTTGAGAGTAAAACTAGGAAGCAATATTGGGGCAGAGAGTTGCTCAAAAACTTGCAGATGATAAATAAATGCAATTAACTGATTACCACAATGATCTATGCATTCGTATTTAGCACAGGAACCTGTAACACCTGAGTCCCTGTCAGACAGCTCACAGTCCGTAGTCACAGCTGGGAACATTCTAGGCTGAGCTCATTTCAAAGTTAAGTCTTCCTGGAGTGGCAGAGTAGGATGAACTAGATTCCCTGCAGAGAGTGGGGGCAGTCCCTACTATTGCTATTTCATAGCGAGGGTGTGGTCCTGAAGAAGCCCACCACGGGTTTGTAATGACATTCCTGATGGGTGTGACCAGTGATGGCAGAGAGAGAAATATATTAGAGGTCTAGGCCTATGTTATCTTTTTTGAAAATGTTTCCTTTTAAAATTTTGATTTATTATTGGATAGAGGCAGAGAGAACTTGAGAGGGGAGGTGAAGGTATGGAGGGAGATTGAGAGAGCAACATCAGCAGCCCTGATTTTCTATTTGTGAAGCTTCCTCCCCCTGTAGGTGGTGGGGTTCAAGGACTTGAACTCAAGTCCTTTTACACTAGTAAAGTGTGCACTTAATCAGCTGTGCCACTGCCCCCATATTTCCTATGGGGGAATCCAAGGATTCCCTGACTAGACTTATTATTATTATTATTTTTTTAAATCTTGGCATGATTTTCATATCCACCCTTGTTTCTACTTGTTTGAAATCCTATCTTTGATGTTGACTCACACTTCTGATTACTTGAAAGGGAAAATATTTTAAGAGATTTATTTATTCACTTAAGAATGTGTAGTCCATCTGTCTCTACTTATTTCTGTCGTCAAAAAAGACTTCTCATGGATCTTTAACAGTAGAAGAAAGATTTATGCATCCCTCAGGCCTCATTTGAAGATTATATTGGATCAAAGAAGGTGCTGATAATGCTTCTGGGTGAAATTCAAAATTTTAAAGAAGGGAAAAAATGTAGATTTTTAAATAATGGATCTTCCTTGGATTTGGTGCTTCTCCTCTTCTGAAGTTGTCCAATTTTCATATTTCACAAAGATTATTTCAAAAAGATATATCTTCACCCTATTATATTTAAATTAATGTAACAAAAGAAAATGAACTTCCCTAATCTGTTCCATTCACTGGAACAAAATTAACAGATGGCCTTTCGATGTTCTTGAATAAAAAGTTCTACTGGGAGGTCCACATCTTTTTTTTATATTTTTATTTATTTTTTTTATTGGGTAGAGACGGAGAGAAATTAAGAGGGGGAGGGGAAGAAAGAGAGATAGAAAGAGACAGAAAGATACCTGCAGCTCTGCTTCAACACTCCTGAAGCTTTCCCCCTGCGGGTGGCGACCAGGGGCTTGAACCCGGGTCCTTGTACACTGTAATGTATGCGCCTAACCAGGTGCTCCATTGCCTGGCCCCGAAAGGTCCATATCTTACACAAGTCATTGGTCCAATTACCCTACTTGATGTAGTTCTGAGAAACACATATTTATTTATTTTTTTTTTCCACAAGGAAAATGCTATTTACTAAGATGACTTCTTTCAGTTTCTCAATCTAATTAACTAATTTGTGATTTCATGTTGAAGAAACAAAGAATGAATATAACACATGCTGTAATTATCCTCTCACCAGCGCTCCCCTGTGTTTCTAAGGAGTCAGGTAGGACTAATGATAAGAGTTCTTAATCAGAAGTGACGTATCTTGGATTGCCACGTGCATCACACACGGATCCGATGAGAACTCTCTTAGCTGATTCATTTCCCCTTTTAGGTATCAGATGTCTTGTCTATAAAATGAGCAAATATATGTGAACGTCTGCAAGATACTGAATAACATTTTCAACTCTGTAGGTTTATAAAAATATTTCTAAAATTACTTTGAATGTCAGAAATGATACAAATCACCACAAATTGTTTATTATAAAATCTGGACAAAAGCTTACCCATCAATATGGACATATTTTGGGAGTCGATGAATTTGCATATAAGGTTAGACAAGGTAGACAAATTGATCAAAGTGATGAATTCAGAGTTTCAGCTCAGTTCTTCTTATGCTAAATCTAGTGCCTTCTGGAATCTTATAGGAGGTATTTTATAGAAAGCTCTTTACCCCACTAAAAGTTCTTTATCACTAAAATGTTTTACTGTAAATTTCTCTTTCTATTATTCGTTTTCAAATATTTTTACTTTCATTTTTTAAATCTTTTTCTCTGTTAAAGACAGAGAGAAGTTGATGGAGGCAGGGAAATTAGAGATAGAGAAAGAGACGGAGCGATATTTGCAGTTCTAATTCACCACTCGTGAAGCTTTCCCCCTGCAGATGGGGACCGGGACCTTGAACCTGGATCCTTGGCACTGTAATGTGTGTGCTTTACCAAGTGTGCCACTGCCTGACCCCTATATATTTTTTTTCATAAATAACTGCCTGCCACTTAACATCCTGATTCAATTTCCTCCGTTTTCCATAAGACATTTACACAAATTCTAAAATTCATTAAGTGCAGAAATCACTTTCATGTCTCATGAAGATGGATCCCTAAAACTATGACATGAGGAAGGGCCAAGTGGTTCTTGGTGTTTCACCTGGTAGAGCGCACACATCGTCATCAATGAAGAACTGAGTTCAGTCCCTCATGCCCACTCCCAGGGAGGAAGCTTCATGAGAAGTAGAACAGTGCTGTGTTTCTCTTTCTCTCCCTGGATTCATCCTATATCAAAATTAATTACTTAATTAAGGAATGAATTTAGGAAGGAAGGAAGGAAGGGAGGTGAGGAGGTGAGGAGAAAGGCAGGGAGAGGAAAGAAGGAAGGAAAAGAGAAAGAAAAGAAGGAAGGAGAAAAAAAAGGGATGCCTGAAGTGGTGGAGTCATTGTGCAGGTACCAATCTCCAGCCATAACCCTGGTGACAAAAATAAAACAAAAAGACAAGATGGTAGCACAATACTGGCAACACTTTTCTGTTTCAGTGTTTTCACTGAATTAAACTGACGTAAGAAATACATTAAATTTAGGAAGTCGGGCAGTAGCGCAGCAGGTTAAGAGCACGTGGCACAAAGCGCAAGGACCGGCGTTAAGAACCCCAGTTCAAGCCCCTGGTTCCCCAGCTGCAGGGGAGTCACTTCACAGGTGGTGAAGCAGATCTGCAGGTGTCTGTCTTTCTCTCCCCCTCTCTGTCTTCCCCTCCTCTCTCCATTTCTCTCTGTCCTAACAACGATGACATCAATAACAACAATAAATTTTTTTCTAAAAGAAATACATTAAATCTCTAACTCATATCCTTTGTATTCATAGTTACCACCCACAGTCTGTTATCTGCATTAAAGTCAGAACATACGTGTATCGTTTTTTAAATAAGACCATAGGTAAAACCTACCAGCTTCCACATGCAACGGGAAAAAACAAAAAAAGAGTGCTAACTACTTAGTTGGTCATGTCCTCCTCCCTTGACTTCTACACTCTTCTCTATAACTGTGTTCCTATGTTTTTGCTTTCTTCTTATTTGAACACATCACATTGTTTTTAATGTCTTAGCATTTCTTTTTGCCTGGAATGTTTATGGTAGGGCTCCTTCCTTATGGAGAGCTTCATAACAACCCATCACATAAATGACTTTAAAATAGACAAATTTTTAAATAGACAATTTTAAAATAGATTAAACTTGACATAAACAAAACACTCCCCAGCATTAATTCTCTCACATAGACTGATTTTTGTGCCACGAATATTTTTTCTCTAATATGATCTTACTTAACTATTCAGTTGATCCTTTTATATCTTCTTCCTTCACAGAAGCTGTATTATGGTAGTTGGAACATTCCCTGACTTATACTTTGGAAGTTATTCTTTGCCTAGAACAGAAATCCACTAACAAATACTTCATAATATTTAGCTCAGAGAACTCTCCCTGATATCTATATTACTAACAACACATTTTTCTCTAGTGATTATCTCACTGAGAACAAATACAGGGGAGTGGGCAGTGGCACACCCGGTTAAGCACACATACCACCAAGTATAAGGATCTTGCTTGAGCCTCGACTCCCCACCTGCAGTGGGGATGCTTCACAAGCAGTGAAGCAGATCTGCAGGTGTTTCTCTTTCTTGCTCTCTCTTTACCTCCCCACCTCTCTCAAATTCTCTCTGAAAAAACTACTTATTTCCAAATCAGCAGAGTTTAAAGTAACATCTTCTGAAAATCTGTCTTATCTATTGTCCTTAGCCTCAAGATTAGCTTTATTTCTTTCATCAAGAGAGGTGGAAGGGGTTCAGAATACAACTCCATCCCCACAGTGAAGCACCTGGCAGCTCAGACATGTGCGTTCTGAGCTCTATGCCCCCAGTCCTATCCCAGCTCACCCTGTACTATTTCCACTGCATTTCAGGTCTGTGTGCAAACTAGTCTACCTATAAGGAGACAGAGGCAATATCTAGAGAAAAAACTACCATGCATTATGGCAGTAAACATAGAAGAGCACAAGATCTTCAACAAACTCAAGGGAGTGTGAAAATTTTGGGCAAAAGAAGGAAGCAGGGCCTTGTTCAAAAGGGGGTTTGAAAGCCATAGTAACAACTAGAACTTAATTATCTGCTAACAGGAAAATACTGGTAAATTTCAGTGGGGGGAGTAGTACATTATTGTTTTTTTTTTCTTTTTTTCCACCTACTGGGGTTCGGTGCCTGAACCCAATGCACTTGGAGGTCATTTTCCCCATTTTGTTGTCATTGGGTAGGACAGAGAGAAATGGAGAGAGGAAGAGCAGACAGAGGTTGGGGTGGGGGAGAAAGATAGACACCTGTGGACCTGCTTCACCGCTTATGAAGCGATCCCCCTGTAGGTGGGGGCCGGGGGCTCAAACCGGGATCCTTGAGCCCGTCCTTGTGCTTTGCACCATATGCTCTTAACGCTCTGTGCTACCACCGGCCCCCCACAGTTTGCTTCTGTAACACACACTCTCATTGGACAATGGAGCATGATTTAGGAAACTGGGGGAGCTGCCCAAGAAGAAACTCCCTGCCCTAATTCAGATTCTCAAAGCAGGAAAAGGAGCTGTCATCCATGATAGTGACTGGTACTGTTCCTAGGTGAGTCCATGAACTTATAGGTCATGATACTATCTCACAGTCATGAAACTCCTCATCACATTCTCTCTTCAGGAGGAGGAATGACAGAACAGGAAGAAGAAAAAAGAAAGAAAGAAAAGAAAATCTTGACTGATTCGACTTCTGGAGGCGGAGCTACGAGCAGCAGATCGCTTTCTCTCCTCTCCTCTCCTCTCCCAGATCAACTAGGAATACCAAAGGAGACCACCCGGACGGAAACAAGACAGGACTAGAATGACCACAGGAACCCAGTAAATCACCCGTGAGTACAAACACGCGTGGCTGGTGACAGAGAGGAGAGAGGGGCCTAAGGAGAGATTAAGTGACTGCTAACAGTTCAACCTTTTATGAGTGGAGACACCACCTCCAGTCTGCTTCACAACAAGGGGACAGCTGAAGAGAGGAGAGGACTCCCCAGAGACTCACCAAGTGCAACTCTGAGTCTCCATTGCTATTACCCTCAGAATCTGGAGCAGCAACAGGGAGGGACACCAGGGGACAGAGATCTAACCGGGAAACTCAGGAGAAGACCTATACCTCTGTGGCATAGCTGAGGAGCTGTGAAAGTCTCTGCATAACCACTGGATTATCTCTGCCACATCCTGCTTTATCTCTTGGTCAGGAGTCAGTGATTAAGCTAAGAAGCCTATTGATAGTTTAAAAGCCCTCAGGCTCCCATAGCCTACAGGGAAGAAAAAAAAAGAGGTTTTTACACCACTGAGCTCCAACTCAGGGATTGAAAAAACTATTAACTTCCACCACGGTAAACCGTTTAATTAAATGAAAAGAAAATCTTATGTTTTTTCAGTCTCTTAATTTACAGTTGCTACACTTTGTAGTTTTTAAAAGTTAATTTCATCCAATCCATACCTGTATTGCAGAAAAGGAAATGAAACTCTTAGAATAAATTAAAACTATATTTTGGGGAGTTGGCTGGTAGCATAGCGGATTAAGCGCACCAGCATAATCATCCTGGTTCGAGCCCCCGGCTCCCCATCTGCAGGGGAGTCACTTCACAGATGGTGAAGCAGGTCTGCAGGTGTCTGTCTTTCTCTCCCCATCTCTGTCTTCCCTTCCTCTCTCCATTTCTCTCTGTCCTATCTAACAACGATGACATCAAGAACAACAACAACAATGAAAAACAAGGGCAACAAAAGGGGAAAATAGATATTAAAAAATAAAAAAAACCCTATATTCTGATAGAATTAGGAAATAATAGCTATACTAATGTCATCAATAGTTGTGCAGATAAATAAAATGCTACACAATGCTTTAAAGTCACAAAGAAAAAAAAAGCCCTATCCACTAAGAACAGGCATTAGGTTGATGTAAAGATACTTTGAGTGGTTACCATATAACCAGGTGGCAGGGTTACTTTGAAAGAACACTGCAATATAGGTTTCATAGGTTTATCATGAGTTACACACAGCAAGGGTATTAGAGACATGTAGACAGATAGTGGCCTCTTGTTGCTGAAAATGAAATCTTCATATGTAAGGTGCAATATGCCATTTCTAAGTGAGTGGCAAGGTTGTTTCATTGTTGTGTCTGTCCTCCTGGGACTTCATCAGTTCAAGCTGTCTTTTAAAAAAATTTTTTTAAAATATTTATTTATTTGTTTTCCAGTTTTGTTGCCCTTGTTTTTTTTTTTTTTTTTTTTTTGGTAGTTATTATTGTTGTCGTCATTGTTGGACAGGACGGAGAGAAATGGAGAGAGCAGGGGAAGACAGAGATGAGGAGAGAAAGACAGACACCTGCAGACCTGCTTCACCGCCTGTGAAGCGACTCCCCTGCAGGTGGGGAGCCGGGGGCTCGAACTGGGATCCTTATGCCGGTCCTTGTGCCAAGCTGTCTTTTTTATAGAAAGACAGACAGACAGAGAGGGGAAAGACATCATAGTCTTTCTTTAGTATTGGGGTCTGGGCTTGAATCTGAGTCACAACCCTTCCATTCCTTTTCGTCTTCTTTTTTATATTTTATTTTTTAAATTTTTATTTATTTTTTATTGAATAGAGAGAGAAAAATTGAGAGAGGAAGGGGAGACAGAGAGGGAGGGAGGGAGAGAGAGAGAGACAGAGAGAGAGAGAGAGACCTGCAGTATTGCTTCACCACTCCTGAAGCTTTCCCCCCTGCAGGTGAGGACCAGGGGCTTGAACTCGGGTCGTGGGCACCATAATGTGTGCATTCAAACGTGTGCCATTGCCTGGCCCACGAGACGCACTTTCATTTTAATTTTTTTACTATCTTTATTTATTATTGGATAGAGACTGCCAGAAATAGAGAGCAAAGGGGAGACAGAGAGGGAGAGAGATAGATACCTGCAGCCCTGCTTCACCATTTGCAAAGCTCTCCCCCTGCAGGTGGGGACTGGGGACTCGAACCCGTATCCTGGCACATTGTAACATGTGTGCTGCACCAGGTGCACCACCACCCGGCTCATGGGAAGGTATTTTCTAGCTAAAGGTTTGTTGCTGTTTATTTTGTTTGTTTTCCTGTTTAAACATGATTTTTACTCATTTATTTCTCATTATATTTATTTATATATCATCACTTTGTTCAAAATATCAAGTTACAAAGTAGGATTAAATGGAATCATTAACTATGTTGAATTCTGCTTACAATACTTCATGTTCAAAAGAAACAAAACATAAGGAGAGCTGGGGAGACAGCATAATGGTTATGCTAAAGGACTTTTAAGCACCAAGGGTCCAAAGTTCAATCCCCAGCACCACCATACACCAGAGCTGAGGAGTGCTCTGCTTACAACAAAAGCAAAACACACACAGGGTCGGGGAGATAGCATAGTGGTTATGCAAAAAAAATCTCATCCCTGAGGCTCTGAGATCTCAGGTTCAGTTCACAGCACCACTGTAAACAAGAGCTGAGTAGTCCTCTGGTCTGTCTCTCTGTGTATCTCTCATTAAAATAAATAAAATATATATATTTTTAATTTTAAAAATTTATTTATTGGGGAACTAATGTTTTATATTCAACAGTAAATACAGAAGTTTATACATGCATAACATTTCCCAGTTTTAATTTTTTTTTAAAGATACATGTCTTACATAGGGAGCTATCCTTTTGATATAAAAGAGAAAAAAAAGCAAGACACACAAAAAGTAATGAGAAAATGAAAATGAATCTGTATAGATTAGTAGTTTAAAAATATCAAAAAATCATGAATATTTTTAAAGCCGTATCAAAAATAAGATTACTGAAATGAATTAAAATTTCAGACAACCAGGATGTGCTATAATGCACATCAATTAAATGTGGATTTGGTAGGAATCCATTTACACGGATGTGGCACACCAGGTTCCAAGACTGCCAGAATTTCCTTCCACTATCCGAGGTAATTCTGCCAGTCACACTATGAAATAACATCGTGCTGAAGCAGCCTCAAGTCACCAGTCAGAGATATCGAAGCTGTAGCAGAGAGAGTAATGTGACTAAGAGGTAGTCAAACGCCTGACTCCTGATTCTGACTCCAGTGCTCATATCCTCAGCACCAGTGCATGTCTGAATGATTCATTAATTTACTGGAATGAGTGGAGGAAGTACAGTACAGCAGTCAGGCGAACAGACTCATCAGGAGTGAGACTGACTAGCTTAATTAATTTTTCAGTGCCAGCAATGACAAGTTGAGGAGGTTTCTTCAGTTTTCTGGATGTCAGTTCTGTCATTGGTTAGAATAGACATCAAGGGCATTCTGGGCTGGGCAGAAGCGCATCTGGTTAAGTGCGTGCATGACAATGCACAAAGACCTGGGTTCAAGCCCCTGTTCCCCACCTGCAGGGGGGAAAGCTTCACAAGTGGTGAAGCAGAGCTGTAGATGTCTCTTTGTCTCTCCCTCCTCCCCTCTCTCAATTTCTCTCGGTCTCTGTTTCATAATAAATAAATAATAAAATAATAAAAACAGAAATCAAGGGCATTCAAAAAGAAGTCAAATACTTTATGATGTGACTTACAGGTGGAACTTATGAATAAGTACAGGAAGGTCAAACACAGAGGGAGACTTGGACTGGGTGTGGTATGTTGCTGAAAAGCAAAAGACTCTGGGGCAGGAGAGGGAGGGATGGAGACAGGTATTGGCATTCAGGTGTATAATGGTGGGGGATGGACCTAAGTTGTCTGCAGTGAGAATGTTTTGCAGACCTGCATGAAAGAAAGATGAGACATTTTATCTAGGTGTCAAAAACTGTACTGTGAACCCTGAGTTCCCCAGTAAACTGATTAAAAATAAAAGGAAATCAGAGGCATTATGAAGATGACGGACACTATTTATTTTTTATTTTCTTTCTTTCATTTTTATTTTATTTATTCCCTTTTGTTGTAGTTATTATTGATATCATTGTTGTTGGATAGGACAGAGAGAAATGGAGAGAGGAGGGGAAGACAAAGAGGGGAAGAGAAAGACAGACACCTGCAGACCTGCTTCACCACCTGTGAAGTGACTCCCCTGCAGGTGGGGAGCCGGAGGCTCGAACTGGGATTCTTACACCGGTCCTTGCGCTTTGCACCACGTGTGCTTAACCTGCTGCACTACCGCCCAACTCCCGAAGTACACTATTAACACACATGAAACATTGAAAACAGGGCTCAGAAAGTATTGCTTAACATTTTAAGGCATATCATACAGAAAATATTTAAGAGATTTGACACTTCTATTCCACTTTTCCCAGAAAATGACCATCATGTGGTATAAGGATCATAGGTCACAGAACCCAGACAACTATGCAAGTGACAGTTTTCCACTGCCATACAGAGTGACAGAGGACATGCTGCTTGGCATCTAGTGCCAGCTTCCTCCATATGAAAGCCTTGGTTTCTGTTATCTCAGTTGGTTTCACTAGCTCAGTCCTTAATGATTTACCTGTGGTAAAGTCATCAGATACTGTAAAATAAGCTAGAGGAATCTTTCCGGGGTCTGGGGCAGAGGGGAGAGGTGTGTGTGGGTGTGTGTGTGTGTGTGTGTGTGTGTGTGTGTGTGTGTGTGTGTGTGTGTTGACTCAAAGGAAAGAGAAGCATAGATAATGAACCTATGTTCATTTTCACAGAAACAAGAAACTCTTTGGAACCAGCTGCTGATTCACTCACTCAGTGGAGCACACATGTCACCAGGTGCAAGGACCCGGGTTCAAGCTCCAGGTCCCCATCTGTAGCAGCGACTCGGACTAATGTCCAGAGAGAATAGAAACAGAAAAAAGTTCAAGAATTTTCTCCATTTTATCTAGATGTAAATCATCTCCCTAGGTGGGTTTCCTCCCTAACTCAAGGCCAGACACCAGGAACTTAACACTGGTTTGAATACAATACATGACACTCTGGGAGAAAACAACTGGGAGAAAGCCTGAGGTTGTCATGTAAAGGAACTACAAAAGTCAGAAAAGGGGAGTCGGGCAGTAGTGTAGCGGGTTAAATGCACGTGGTGCAAAGCGCAAGGACCAGTGTAAGGATGCCAGTTAGAGCCCCTGGCTCCCCACCTGCAGGAGAGTGGCTTCACAGGTGGTGAAGCAGGTCTGTAGGTGTCTATCTTTCTCTCCCCCTCCTCTCTCCATGTCTTTCTGTTCTATCCAACAATGACGACATCAATAACTACAACAATAAAACAAAAGGGCAAGAAAAGGGAATAAAAAATAAATAAAACATTTTTTTAAAGTTATAAAAGGACAAAAGGCTGGATATTTAATGATGGCATTCTTGCTCACTGCCAGGCCACCCTGTCAACTGGGGTCTGATCAGGGAATCTTTGGATTCCTCCATAGGTTCAATGGGCCTAGACCTCTGACAGACCCCTGTCTCCATCATCTCGGATCACTTCCATCAGAAATGCCATTATAGGCCCTCTCTCGTGGGCTTCTTCAGAACCACACCCTCACTATGAACTACCAATGGGAAGAACTGCCCACTCTGAAGGGAGACTGGGTCAGCCTACTCTGCCACTTGAGAAAAACTGGTCCTGAAATGAGTGCAACCTAGAATGTTCCCAGCTGCCACCATGGACTGCGAGCTCAATTTGAGAGGCACTCATTGGTTCTATAGGCTCCCTGTGAAGAATATGAACAGAGGCCCCAAGTCAGATCAGTGTGGGAAACAGTCCATTGTACTTATATTGTACTAGTATGACTCTCAACTCTGACACCATCTTCCTAAACAATATTTTTACTCCATCTGCAGGTTAACTATCCAGCTCCAGAAAAAGTTAGGATAGTCATGAGTCCCTCAGAACATACCTAAAATAGACTTCCTAGCTTCTACTCACCCTGCAATCTTTATTCCTAACTGCTCTAGTCCTACTTTTTGGTTCCTGTTTACTAAACATTTTGTCCTGATTTATAGCTTGCTGCATTCTAGCCACCAATTTGCAGATGCATCTATGATTTCATCCTGAACTCCCTCACCAATGTGTCCTAGCACCTCACCTTTCCAGAGCCCTACTCTACTGGAGAAAGACTAGAAACAGGCTGGGGTATGAATTGACCTGCCAATGCCCAAGTCCAGCAGGGAAGCAGTTACAGAAGCCAGACCTTCCACCTTCTGCACCCCATAAAGAATGTTGGTTCATATTCACAGAGGGGTAAGTGCTAGGGAAAGATGGTCAGAGGTCTCTGAACCCCAGTTCCATCAGACCTAGAGAGAGAAGAAGAAAGAGGCAAAAAAAAAAGTATCTACCTGTGAAATCTGATAAGACTATTACCTTGACATTAATAAAAGTATATTTATCTACAAATAAAAAAGAAAGAAAGATTACCTCAGCAGCTCAAATGAATTAATTGTTTAGCAAAACTCCTCTTTGGCCCCTAGTTCATGAGTCTGCTTTTTACCATATTGATTTTATCTCATATAATGGAGTCAATATGATTAATTTCTCTTTTATCTATGCAAAACAGTCACTCACAGAATAAATGTTAGGCTTATAACTGCTCTTTTTGCTTCTCTGGAATGCATATCAGTGAATTAGCGGCCTAAATTTTTCCATAAGAAATAAATACTATTATTCCCGTAAATCTTTCACAAAAATATTGCAATGACAACTTAAGAGCAAGTATTCCTGTCAAGAAGTATTTAGCTCTGAGATGGTCTGAATAAAGGAAACAGATCATCACTCACAGAAGAATGGGAAAAATGCAGGAATACCCAATGGAGAGTGCCCCATTCAATGGAGGACTTGAAAGTTCTGCTCTTATAGTGTGGGTTCTCCCTCTCTCTTAAAGAACACCTCATCTGTGCAGCATGGAAGGTAGAACAGTGGGTTAAGCACACGTGGTACAAAGCACAAGGACTGGCTTAAGGATTCCCTGGCTCCCTACCTGCAGGGGGGTCACTTCACAACCAGTGAAGCAGGTCTGCAGGTGTCTTTCTCTCCTCCTATCTTCCCCTCCTCTCTTCATTTTTCTCTGTCTTATCTAACAATAGCAATAACAACAACAGCAATAAAAACACCTCAACTGCAAATGCATATCATATAAAAATTATGATACTGGGACCATTAGCATTAAAGTACTAAACATATATCTTAGATCTTATGGAATAAATATTAATCTGAAAATAATTTTTCCCCATACCTGGGATTTCCCTCTCACCCACCCAAGAATCATTTCTTCTGGACTTCTAAGAGATTCTAATAGACTCAAGGTGTAGGGAATGCTGAAAATAATATTCTTATTCTAACGATTCCAATCAAGATAAGAAATTAAAACAATATCTGCATAGAGAGCTTGGAAGTTCAAATTGCTACTTTATATGCAGAAAACATAAGAGCAAATACATGAAAGATGACGTCTCTTTATTGGACTCTTCATACTTTTTTTATAGAAACAAACAAAAAAACGTCAACCAGATGCAAGAAAATAAAACTGAATAGTGTTACAGCACAGAAGACTGCTGAAGAGTCGAGGAAGCTGCTGAGGGCTGCAAAAATTATGTACAGACAGCATGATCTCCACCATAAAAATAAATACGCTCATATGAGCGGTGAAAGGAAAAGCACTGGAACATTAATGCTGGTTTTTCTTTGATATAAAAGGATAGGCCACGCCTGCCATTTTCTGTTCTCTTTTTTGAAAAGAAAATTCTTGTACTCAACTGATGAACAAAATAAAGAAAATGATATTCACTAAATCAAAAAGAAGATAGAAATGGCAGGATAATCTGGGTATGACTTGCAATCACATGCTACTTAGTAAATAGGAGGTTCAGGGTGACCAAGAATCAGGACTCCCTTATTGCCAAGATCAAGTTTGAGGCAATTTGATTTGTGTTTCTTTTAAAATAAAATGTTAATTTTGATTATTTATTTGTTTTGCTTGTGTTTCTGTACTTGAGAGAAAATTAAAGCAACATTCTGACGTGTGTGGATCTGTGGATCGCTTTTGAAACCTCACACATGTAGGTTCAACTCTCTTAACTGAGTCACATCTCTGCCCACCTACTCTGTGGTTTCACAGCCAATCAGAGCTACAAAGTTCAGTTTGTCACAAGGGACAGTGGCTTTGTCCATGATAAACCCAATGGGATTCTACTAAAAGTTAGTCAGTAACAGCCCAAGGGCTAAAACATTTAACTTTCCAGTTGATGTGACTTTGTACTTGATTAAATCATTTTTCCTTTTTCTTTTCTGTTCTTTTTTTAATATCAAATATAAGATCCTCAGGACCTCTGTAGTTTAATATGGTTTTCCTTGTATTGAACTTGGATTCCTCTTGGGCCAGCATGGAAGTCTTTATCATTTTTTCCCTTTGTATCTTTCCTTCCTAGACAAAATTTCAATAATTTAATTACAAAGGTCAAATTCAAATAGTTTTTTTTTTTTTTTTTTGCCTCCAGGGTCATTGCTGGAGCTAAGCCTGCACTATGAATCCACTGCTCCTGGAGACTATTTTTTTTTCCCTTTTTGCTGCCCTTGTTGTCTTATCCTTGTTGTGGTTATTATTGTTGTTGTTATTGATGTCATTATTGTTGGATAGGACAGAGAGAAATTGATAGAGGAAGGGAAGACAGAAATGGGGAGAGAAAGACACCTGCAGACCTGATTCACAGTTTGTGAAGTGAACACCTCTGCAGGTGGGGAGCCAGGGGCTCGAAATGGGATCCTTAAGCCGGTCCCTGCACTTTGAGCCACGTGCGTTTAACCCGCTGAGCTAACACCCGACCCCCTCAAAAAGATTTTTTTTTATTTTCTTTTTTTCTTTATTCCCTTTTGTTGCCCTTGTTGTTTTATTGTTGTAGTTATTATTGTTGTTGTCGTCGTTGTTGGATAGGACAGAGAGAAATGGAGAGAGGAGGGGAAGACAGAGAGGAGGAGAGAAAGACAGACACCTGCAGACCTGCTTCACTGCCTGTGGAGTGACTCCCCTGCAGATGGGGAGCCGGGCGCAAAGTGTAAGGACAGCTCAAGGATCCCGGTTGGAGCCCTGGGCTTCCCACCTAGGGGGGGCGGGAGGGGGATGATGGTGGGGGGTGAGTGTCACTTCACTAGAGGTGAAGCAGGTCTTCAGGTGTCTATCTTTCTCCCCCTGTCTTCCCTCCTCTCTCTATCTCTTTCTGCCCTATTCAACAACAACGACATCAACAATAACAATAATAACCACAACAACGATAAAAAAAACAAGGGCAACAGAAGCCCCAGGGAGCAGTGGATTCATGGTGCAGGCACCCAGCCCCAGCAATAACCCTGGAGGCAAAAACAAAAAAAAAAAGAGTCTGGATTATAAGGTTGATTATAACATCAGGAAAATATGTCAATTGTAGATGCAGTTTAGAGATAGTTTTGCTATTTATGAACTTTTTTAATATCGATTTTGCCTTGCTGTCTAAGATTATATCAAAATCTAATTTAACAGGACTTCTGATAATATGTCCTTCATATTACATTTTACCGCTGTTATCAGGACATTTGCTTTATCAGTACAATATTCTTTCTATTTTATTTAATTTATTCTTAAATTTTGATAGAACAAAAAAAAATGAAAGGGGAGGGGAGAGGGTAAAGGGGCAGAGGAAGAGGAAGAGAGACAAGTATCCTAGCTTCACTGGCCATGAAGTTTGTCCCTTGCAGGTGGAAACTTGGGGCTTGAACCTTGCTTCTGCGCATGTGCGTGGTACCGTGCGCATTCAACCAGGTGTGACACTACCGGGCCCCCTCTTCTCAATTTCTCAATTCAGTGATGGTGGGGAATTAATATGACTCCTTTGCTGAGCTAAAGCAAACAAATCTGGGGAACTTAGTTTAAAGAAATGGACCGAAATGGGCATAGCTGTGAAACTGTGAGGAACTAGTAAAGTAACTTTTATTTGCAGCTATGAGCGAGGTCAGGTGTGTCTGGATTATTTCATAAAACCACCAATGGTTTCATTCACTGTCCAGATCAGACAAGATGCCCAGGGGGATATGGCCGTAGACAACTGTCGATCTCTACTGAAGATGACTCAGACGGTGATATGCCATTGATTTATATAAACACCACCGTTAGTTTTCCTCTGTTTCATTTCATTTCTTGACAAGCTGCTCACAGACTCTCTCCTGCTTCCTCTCTCTTTCCTTGGTACTTGCTCTTTTTAATAGCTCCTCTGCCCTCTCACCCATTCTCTCATTTTTTTCTTTTTTTCCTTCCATCTTTTGCCCTTTATTTGAAAGGCAACCACTGCAAAGTCACTGTGAGGGATAGTTATTAAACTATGTCAGTAAAATCCAAGATAAAAAATATGCTTGCTTAAGTCCATTTTATCTCCACCAAATTACTTTTCTTTTTAATCCTTAAAAGGACAGACATGCTCTGAAATTACTCTGTGATACACATTCTAATGAATCTGAGCAACTGTTCTTTACCACTCTCAAGGCATTCAGCCTTGAAGATATTAACATAATTGAAAGCATTTTGATAAAGCCAGGAAAGTAAGTACTCTCCTATCTTTCAGCTCCATGTGAGAATTAAACCTTACTTCTCTTAGCACAGGGATATGAGTGTGTAATGGCTAACCTCTGCAAGTTCATTAATATTTTTCTGTGTTGATGTGCAAGCTAATCTTTGTGTTAAATTCTGTACTTTTTAATATGAAAAAGTATTTTTTTTAAATAAGATACCTGAAGATAAATTGAACTGAAAGGGATTCATCTTAAAATTTAACTTAGTGCAAAAGATAACTTAAATATTTGAAGACAAAATGTTTTATTTCCTTAAGAGAAAAAGTGGCTTTCTGGTTAGCATCATTTAAAGACAATGGTCACTTTTTTTTTTTTTTTTTTTTTTACAAACACTTGTCTAATGTAGGAAAGAAATAACCTCCAACTACAAGATGAGAAAACATTGGAAGGGCCAGGTAGTGGCGAATTGGGTTGAGTGCACACGTTAACATGAATGAGGACCCTGCTGTAGCTAGGAGAGGGGAGCTTCAGGAATAGTGACTCAGGACTGCAAGCTTTTCTCTCCTTCTTTAAGTTCTCCTCCCCTCTCAACTTCTTTCTTTCCTATCAAGCAAAAAAAAAAAAAAGAAAAGAAAAAGAAAAAAAAAGGGGGAGGAGGGGAAGCTGGGTGGTGGTGCAGCGGATTAAGTGCACTTGGCGCAAAGCACAAGGACTGGCATAAAGATCCCATTTCGAGCCTCCGGACCGCCCCCCAAACCCCCCTGCAAGGGAATCGCTTCACAAGCGGTGAAGCAGATCAGCAAGTGTCTATCTTTCTCTCCCCTTGTATTCCCCTCTTCTCTGTCTTCCCTTCCTCTCTCCATTTCTCTCTGTCCTATCCAACAACACCGACAGCAATAACAACAATGACGACAACGATAAACAAGGGTAACAAAAGGGGGGAAGTTTCTTAAAACTGAGAGAATTGGGTGGTAGCACAGCGGGTTAAGGGCACGTGGCTCGAAGTGCAAGGACCTGCGTAAGGATCCTGGTTCAAGTCTCCAGCTCCCCACCTGCAGGGGATTCGCTTCACAGGTGGTGAAGCCATTCTGCAGGTGTGTTTCTCTCCTCCTCTCTGTTTTCCCCTCACTCCATTTCTCTCTGTCCTAACAACCACGGCATGAATCACAACAACAATAATAACTATAACAATAATAAAAAACAACAAGGGCAACTAAAGGGAAAATAAATACATATAAAATTAAAAATTTAAAAAATCAACAATGACATAATGGTCACTGGGAGCAGTAGATTCTTCATGGCACCAAACCCCAGTGATAATCCTGATGGCAGTAAAAATAAATAAATAAAAAGAAAAGAAAGCAGAAGCACATTGATATGTATAATGGCTACAAAAATCACACTTACTAAAGGGAGTCGATTTCCATGTTATTTTATTACTCATATGAGAACAACTTATAGAATCTATATACATGATTTAGTTGGATGCCTATATGAACTTTTTCAATTAAAAATATTCACCAATGGAAATAAATAAATATAATTTTAAAAATTAAAAAAACATTCACTAATTAAAATCTTTTATTTGAGCATATATCTGTTGGATAGTATGCCAGCTCCCCCTGGCTTCTGCTTAACCATATGCCTATATAGGGATAGATTTAATCCCATTCAAAGCTTTGGTCTATTTACATAAATCACTTTTACATTTACATAAAGCACCACACTCCCTCCAGGGCATTGGTGGTTTAATGGTAGAATTCTCACCTGCTCCACCCCCTCTCCTTGTCACACCCTGATCCTCTCCTTGTCACACCCTGATCTTCCACCAGTTGCTCCACCCTCTCTATATCACATCCTGTTTCTACCCTACTTGGAGAGTATAAAAACAGCTACTCTTCTGATTAAAGACAATTGGAAATTGCTTTCCGGCTCCGAGAGTTCCAGAGTGTATCTCCTGCGAAGTTAGTGTGGCACGAGTTCCTGATCCCTCTTCCACGCAGCAGCCTAGATCGGCTCCAGTTGAGTTCTCTCCAACCCAGAGAGCACTAGCTCGGGAAGAAGTACCCTCAGGCTATCCCGGCATATATCCTTATTTTGGGTTTGGAAATCACAGTAACCTTAAGTTAGATGATAGTAGATTACAGTATCTGCAAGGCTTCATATGAGGGGGAATCCTAGCAGGTTTTGATGTGCCTAGAGTTTAATGAACTCGGTGGAAATTAAGAAAACATTACTAAAATGAAAGTACCCTTCCTTGTGAATTTACTATTCAAGACCAAACCAAATTGAAGTTGTCCCACCTACATACCTACCTTTCTGAATTCCAGCCTCCACTACATAAACATAATAGCATTTTGTTACACTATACCTGAATATTCAACATAGCATATCACCTAATATCAAAAGCATCATCTATCTCATAGAATTTGGAGACAACTGCACTTCTGTTTTGGGTTGATTTCAGCTGACCTCTAAGTATTCAGAAATAATACCAAATTTCAGTAGTAACATTTTCAAGACCAGGCTGGGTGGTGACACACCTACTTATGAGCAACTGGTTCAAGTCCCCAGTCCCCATCTGCAGAAGAAAGCTTTGAGAAGGTGAAGCAGTATCAGGTTTCTCTCTGTTTCTCTCTCTCTCTACCTCCCCATTTCCCTCTCGATCTCTAGCTGTCTATTCAATAAATAAATAGATAATAAAATATTTTTTAAAAAAATTCAAGACTTCACAATCAATGTACTTTCTCTTTAAAAAATCACTTCCTTCTGCACTCCATAAAGAATTTTGGTCCCTACCCCCAGAGGGATAAAGAATAGGGAAGGTTTGGGGTCTCCATTTGGAGACCCCAAATCATCATCTGTAATATTCCAGCCTTGAGGTTCATAATTATTCAACAATTTGTTCAGCTTTATATCTTGATTCCTTTTCAGCCACCAGGTTTCAGATGCTAACATGACACCAAACAGACTTCCCTGAGCAGATGACCACACTGATGTGTCTTGGAGCCCCACTGCCCCAGAGCTCTGCCCCTCTAGGGAAAGACAGAGACAGGCTGGGAGTATGGATCAACCTGCCAATGCCCATGTTCATCAGGGAAGCAATTACAGAAGCCAGACCTTCCACCTTCTGCATCCCACAATGACCCCGGGTCCATACTTCTAGAGGGATAAGAAAATGAAAGCTATCAAGGGAAGCGATGGGATATAGAATTCGGGTGGTGGGAATTGTGTGGAAATATACCACTTTTATCTTATGGTCTTGTCAGTGATTCCATTTTATCAATAAGAATTAAAAAAAAAAAAAGAATAGGGAAGCTTCCATGGAGGAGACGGGACATGGAACTCTGGTGGTGGGGACTATATGGAATTATACCCCTCTTATCTTACTACTTTGTTAATCATTATTAAATCACTAATGAAAAATTAAAAAATCACTTGCTTTTCAATGGACACATTTTTAACACAGATGATTCTCACAAACTTGTTGGAACAAAGAATAGTTGAGAACTATAGCCCATAATAGAGATCTCATGGCCAGGTACCAAAGTGATCTCAAGTGCAAAAAAATGTTAGCATCACAGGTGCTATAACTAACCGTAGTCATTTAGCTTTCAGGTTTGGAGAAATTGTGCTAGACTGCCGAATTGGTTCCTTATAACTACTGTCACTTTCGGAAAGTTACTTTGGCTTCCAGAGTCTCCTTCACCCCATGATGTTATGGGGCTGTCTAACTTAGAAGTCTATGCTGAGAGACAAGGTTAATATCTAGAGAGAGTTAGCATCGTGTGTGTGTTATTTTTGCAAGGGCTCTATTAACAATTATTATCTAATTACAACATGATGGACGAGTGATTCAGTGATCTTAAAATGAATCTTATAGGTCTTGGCATCAAAGCATTTCATCAACCTTCAGGTAATACTATAAAGACAGAGAGTTTCCAGGCCTCCCTAATAAGGTACATTTAGCTTAGAGGAATAGAAGAACTTAACTCTCAGTTCATATCATAGGAATCTGGCCTACAGTTTGTTTGTTCCCAGTTCAGTGCAGCTTCAAGAAACAGACTGTATCTGGTATTTTTAGTGGAAATGTAAATAAATTGGTTCAGATTTTTCTTTAACATTCTTCCAAGGTCAACCTGCATGTGAGCTTTATCTATTTCAAAAACTAGTCATATTTAAGCCAAATTTATTGTGACAGCTAAGTTAATGAGGCTGTTCTTTCTTCATGGTAGCTGTGCCAAACTTCACTGAATTCAGGAACTGAGTAAACTCTGTGTCCACGCTGTTACATTGCCTTTTTCTTTGGCTCTAAATAGGTGGCACTTCTGGAAGTGACAAATTCCATGTTGTAGAGAGTAATATTTCACGGCATTCTCCACAGTCAAAACTATGGCAAATGTTAGGAACACTTCCAAACTCTACAATATAGACGACTCTATCACTGCAAGTTCTTTTTTTTTTTTTCTTCCAGGGTTATCACTGGGGTTCAGCACCATCACTTCAGCACTTCAAATCTAGTGCTCCTGGTGGTCATTTTTTTCCCATTTTATCAGACAAGACAGGGAGACATTGAGACAGGAGAGAGACATAGAGAGGAAGAGGGGAAAAAGTGACACCTATAGACCTGCTTAGCCACTTATAAAATATCCCCCCTGCAGGTAGGGAGTCGGGACTCAAACCCTTATCCTTGTGTGGGTCCCTGTGCTTAGTATTATGTGCGTTTAACACACTGCGCCACTGTCAGACCCTCTGAAAGTTCTTATAACTAAAATTACTTGGTAAAATCATCAAAGAGATTCACATAGCATCCATGTTTGATTTAACAATGTCATATATGGTGCCAGCATACAAAAGCCAGATGAGGTGAGTCTAGGTCTAGCCATGGCTTCATTTTTGCCTTTATATTTACTTACAATTATCAGAACACACTATATGATTGTTCAAAGGAATGTAATTTCATCAAAGTGTCACCATATTTTGTGACTAACTTTTATTTCAATAACAAAGTTTCAATATGTTACTCCTTTGCTACAGATATTAAGTATCCTCTCCAGTCCTTCATCACATGCTCAAGAGTGCCAAGAACTTTTTGTCTAGCACTGTGTTAGTGTAAACTTAGTCTATTTCTATCTTCAGCACTTCATTCGAATGCTTCATTCAATATGATTAATGGAAAAAATACAAAGAAATGCAGAAAAGGTACTTATATACACTGCTTCCAATTTAATATACTCAACAAAGAACTAGACTTTTAGAACATCTTCAAACAAAGATGTTTTACAGATATATTCCACTGCCCTTAAGATCATCCACTGTCACTATCCCTTATTGCAGCCAAATTAATTTCCTATAATTTTGAAAGGAGTCAGAGTTGAGGTGGCGATGTTATGCCTCCCCTATGAGTAAGATGACACGATGTCTTCCTTACAGGCTTAATATAAAGAAAACAATCTAACATCCTTCATTTGCATAGAGGTACTTTGTGGAATCAAGATTATCTTGGTAAGTGGGTGTTTGATTTGACTGAAAGATCATGGCTGTTTGAGTCACCGTCGTCATCATCATCATCATCCGTTACATAACCAGGTGTTTAAGGAGTATTGTTCAAAGAAATGTAATTTCATCAAAATGTCACCATATTTTGTGGCTAACTTTTATTGTTATACTGTTGCACTGTTAAAAAGGTCAATAATAACACCCCAAACCCCAGCGTCACAACTGGGGCTGACAGCTGTCTGGAACACATTGGAGCTATTTTATAAGAAAATGCTTAGTGAGGTTCTAAAGGAAAAAAGTGGCATTCAGGACTGAACTACTCATCTTGGAGTAATAAAGGATTCTTCTTTGGTGTGAAAGAGACTAACTTCCTCCAAGAGTAGCTTGAGCAGTGATACTATACAGAGAAAGAATAGATTAAAAATTAGTGTTAAAAAACTCTAGTTTGAGAGGTGGGGTCATGATGAACTCAGTTGAGCACACACATCACCAGACTCAAGTACAAGTACGAAGCAAGTTCAGGCCCTTCTTCCCACATGGGGTGGGGTGAGTGAATTTACAAGTGATGAAGCAGTGATGTAATTGTCTTTTTCCTCTTTCACTATCTCCCCTTCCCTCCCAACTTTTCTCTGTTTCATCAAATAACAAAAAGGAAAAAAAAAAAAAAGGAAGCCTGGAGTGGCAGTCTCTGAGCCACAGAGATAACCCAGGTGGCAAAAAAGTAAAAAAAAAAATTAAGGACGTGGGTGTTGACATCAAGTGGAGCACAGATGTTACCATGCTCAAGGATTGAGTTCAAGCCCCCAGTTTCTACCTGAAAGAGGGTAGTTCCACTGAGTAGTGAAGCATTGTTGTAGGTGTTTCTTTCTTTCTCTCTATCTCCCCTTAACCTCTCAATTTTACCTCTGTCCTATTGAAAATAAATATATAAATAAATATTTTACAAAATTAAAAAAACTTTGCTATTCTTAACAAAAAAGGAAATCTACATCTATTATTGTGTATTATTGCTAAATAAGAAAGTTTACATTACATCTATTCATGTTAAGATAGGGCACATGTATATATCCATAAGGTAGGAGAAAATATATAGCTGAAAGCAAAAGTGCACAATCATTTTCAGTGAGTCAATAAATGAAGCAAGATAGTACAAAGAACTAAAAAGACACCTTGAAGTACCTAAATGAAACAGTTTCTACTTAGCTCTAGAAACCCTCCTCACCTACCTCCTATTATACTTCCTCTAATCATTCCAAAGCTAACTGTGTCAGATACAGGAGGGACTACAGATGTTGAATAAGAGCAAGAGACCAGCATACTTTAATAATGACTCTACCAAGCCACCCAACACCAGGGGCCCTAGTCAGGGAGTCCTGGGGTTTCCATACAGACATGATGGGCCTAGATGTCTAACAGATCCCTCACACCACTGTCACTGGTCCTCTCCATCAGGAACAGCATAATGGACGCCTTTGTGGGACCCTATAGGACCTTGCCCTTAATGTGGATCCACATAGCTGCCGGTGCCTCTCAGTCGGTAAAGCATGAGACTCTTAATCTCAGGGTCATGGGTTCGTGCCCCATGTTGGGCGCCATATGCCAGTGCCTGTTCAGGTGCCAGATGCCGGGCTAGCTTCGCGGGTGGGAGACAGATGACCAGGGACTCATGGCTGAGCTGGGAATGCAGTCCAATCTATTGATGAGCAGGAATGCAGTGCAATCTATCTAATCTCTATTCATTAGAAAATCCTGTCCTTTGTATCTCCTGAGACGGAAGTGTCAGGTTGGAAGAGGATGTACGTAGGATAAGGGGTGTGGAGAAGGAAAAAGCGCTCGAATCAGTGGGGATTAAACGGTGGAAAACAGGATGTGACTAGGAGAGGGGGCGGAGTGGAAAAAGAGTGAGATCCAGAGGGGATTAAACCAGTGTGGGTCTCAAACAAAACAATGATTATGTAAATAGGCCACAGTGTTAAGCAATGCAAGCGAACCTAACGTGATGATCAAAACAGAAGGGGTCTTAGAAGCAGAATTAGAAGCAGACCAACACACAGCAGGGCTTGTTCCATTCTCTGAAGGGAGGTTGGACAATGTACTCTACCACTCGAGGAAGATGGGTACTGAAATGAGTGCAGCCTGGAATGTTCCTAGCTGTGACCACAGAATGTGAGCTCAGACCTACAGGGATGAGAGGTTACACAGGCTCTTGTGCTGAATATGGGACCCAGATCAAACCAGTGAGGTTTACAGTTAATATCCTTTATATATTTTCCCCATATTTGGGAGCTGTTCTCTTCCCTGATCCAGATTTCTAGTCCTGTTTCCAACTATGACACCATCCCCCCAGACAACAGCTTAGGTCACCTGCATACTAGATGTCAGGCGAGGGCAAAAACTAGTAAAGTCATGGGCCCTCTGGAATATACCTAAAATAGAACTACTAGCTTTTTTCCAAAACGGAGACCCCAAATCTTCATCTGCAATATTCTTGCCTTTAGGTTCATGATTAGTCAACAATTACTTCAGCTTTATATCTTAACTCTTTTTCAGCCACCAGGTCCCATATGATACCATGATGCCAACCCGACTTCCCTGGGCAGATGATCTTGCCAATGTCTTGGAACCCTGCCTCCCCAGATCCGTGCCCCACTAGTGAAAGAGAGAGACAGGCTGAGAGTATGGATCAACCTGCCAATACCCATGTTCAGAGGAGAAGCAATTACAGAAGCCAGACCTTCCACCTTCTTCACCCCACAATGACCCTGGGTCCATGCACCCAGAGGGATAGAGAATAGGGACGCTATGAGGAGAGGAGATGGGATACCAAGCTCTGGTGGTAGACGTTGTGTGAAGTTGTTCCCCTGTTATACTATGGTCTTGTCAATAATCCATATTTCCATTTTATAAATAGAAAATACATGATAGTAAAAAAAAGGAATTCTAGGCACCAGCTAGTGGTGTACCTGATTGAGCACGCGTTACAATGTTCAAGGAACCAGGTTCAATCCCCAGTTTCTACCTGGATGGGTAAAAGTTCACAAAGAAAGCAAGTCTACAGGTATCTCTATATCTATCTTCCCTTTCCTTCTTAATATATGGCTGTCTCTGTCAAATGAAGACAATCAAAATGTTTAACCTCCTTTGACACTTGTGTTTATGAAAGGTACTTAACTTTGGTATTTTCTGCATACCTGGCACTAAAAAAGAAGCAAATCCTTACAGGCTGAATTTTTATCATATCACTGGCTCTGAAAATATGGAATCCTGAAAGTGTTAAAGGAGACAGAAATTATATAAGAAAGGGGGTGATTTGAGAAACTTCCCCCCTTTCTCTCATTGCCTAACGGATCTTTTGTAATAAAGTTTAAGATTCTTGTTTCCCTTATAAGTTGCATGTGATCATGACTGGGGAGGGGATAATATTCCTAGTTTTTTCTTTTTCAGTGTTTGCTTTTGCTCATAAAACATGGAAAGAAGACTGCCTGATGGAGACATCAGAAGGGTCTTGTTTACCATCTCAAAAATTTAGAATAGCCACCATTTAGAATATTTCAGATATAGTCACCATTTAGAATTGACATGATCAGATATAAATGTGAGATGCTTCCTCTAATAGCATCATGAAAAGCAGCCTGAACATGTGTTCTCATATGTATGCATATGCACATGTGTTGGAATCCTGACACAGGATAATGAATGAGTGTCTTTCTACATATACTCCAGGAGAGGTAATCCATAAAGTGAGCAAGCATCAACAGAGGAAAAAGACAAGTTGATAATAGAATACGTAAGAAGTATAATTATTATTGGTGACTGGTAATGTTGGAAAAGATACAAAGAGACAGCATCATGAATATGCAAAGACATTCCCATGCCTGAGGCTCCAAAGTCCCCAGGCTCAATCACCTGCACCATTGTAAACCAGAGCTGAGCTGGTCAAAAAGAAAAAATGTGGGGGACAGGCGGTAAGTGCACATGGTGCAAAGTGCAAGGACCAGTGTAAAGATCCCAATTCAAGCCCCTGGCTCCCCACCTGCAGGGGGGTCGCTTCACAGGCAGTGGAGCAGGTCTGCAGGTGTCTGTATTTCTCTCATCCACTCTGTCTCCCCCTCTTCTCTCTATTTCTTTCTGTCCTATCCAACAATGATGAAATCAATAACAACAATAATAATAACCACAACAATGATATAACAACAAGGCAACAAAAGGGAAAAGAAAAAGAAAAAGAGGGGGTCAAGCTCTAGCGCAGCAGGGTAAGTGCACAGGGAGCGAAACTCCAGACCAGCATAAGGGTCCCAGTTTGAGCTGCTGGCTCCCCACTGTTAGAGAAGTCCCTTCACAGGTGGTGAAGTAGGTCTGCAGGTGTCTATCTTTCAATCCCTCTCTCTGTCTCCCCTCCTCTCTCCATTTCTCTTTGTCCTATCCAACAACAATAAAGCAATGACATCAATAATAATAACCACAATGATAAAAACAAGGGCAATAAAATGGAAAACAAATAAATAAAGCGTTAAAAAAAGAAAAGAAAAAGAAAGAACACACACACACACAGACACACACACAGACACACACACAGAGATACACACACAGACACACACACAGACACACACACAGACACACACACACAGACACACACACAGACACACACACAGACACACACACACAGACACACACAGAGATACACACACAGACACACACACATAGACACACACACAGACACACACACAGACACACACAGAGACACACACGCACACAGACACACACACAGACACACACACAGACGCACACACAGACGCACACACAGATACACACACAGACACACACACAGACACACACACACAGACACACACAGAGATACACACACAGACACACACATAGACACAGACACACACACAGACACACACAGAGACACACACGCACACAGACACACACACAGACACACGCACACAGACACACATGCACACAGACACACACACAGACACACACACACACACACACAGACACACACACATAGACATACACACAGACACACACACAGACACACACACACACACAGACACACACGCACACAGACACACAGACACACACACATAGACACACACACAGACACACACACACAGACACACACACACAGATACACACACAGACACACACATAGACACAGACACACACACAGACACACACAGAGACACACACGCACACAGACACACACACAGACACACACACAGACACACGCACACAGACACACATGCACACAGACACACACACAGACACACACAGACACACACACACAGACACACACAGACACACACACAGACACACACACATAGACATACACACAGACACGCACACAGACACACACGCACACAGACACACACGCACACACACATAGACACACACACATAGACACACACAGACACACACACACAGACACACGCAGAGACACACACACACACACACACACACACACACAATAGACAGTGACCTTAGAATCTGGTTTGGAAACCTAGGAAACAATGGTGACACTTGCCCAATTGAGAAACACATTTGTACAGGATTGTGACAGATGGAATTGAGCTCTGTATATTGAGTCTTAGCTACCTAGACACATCAAGGTGCTGACAATTATAAATGAGTAAAAATATGCCTGTTTTGTTTAAGATAGAGACTAGAGGTGGATACTGCAGAGGTTTCACACAGCTAAGAAACCCTGCTAAAACTATACTTGTCCTAAAAGAGAACAAATAATGTAAAAAAATCAGAAGCAGTGGCGGGGTGGGGAGAGGAGAGAGAATCCATAGTTATGAGGCAAACAGGGTTATGATAATTCATTAAAAGGCAAAGCACTGAATCATCATAGCAGCACTTTTGTAGAGTCTATGCTGATGAAACACTCCATCTTCTCTTATGGGAAAAAGATTAAACAAAAGGAGGAATTATAATATATGGCGACTGATTTGCTGACATTTGTCTAATTATCTCAGAATAAATTTTTGTAAGGCATGGACATACAATACATTTAAGTGTTCCAATTCACTGAAATGAAAGTGGTTCAGATCCAAAAAATAGTCTTCAGTTGGAATATTTTTTCAGTGCCTTAATAGGAAATTCCCTCCAGTCAAGTGAAGCTGTATCCTGCTCAACCTTTTGAAATGACGGATTTGCTTTTTAATGAGAAATTTGCATTTCATTGTAATGCTACACCCTATGTCCTTGTCTTGGTTATTCTCCACAGAAACGGGGACTTCTTTAGACCATGTACTCAGCATATAGTAATGACAGATTCCAAAAAGTTCTTCTTGGCCTCTCTCTCTCTCTCTCTCTCTCTTTTTGCAAGCATAGTATATATAAAAGAAAAAATAAATAAATAGCACTCTCTTCCACTGATAACAATGTAGACAGAATCCTTAGTGTTGACCTCATGAATTCTCTACTTCACAGCCAGGCATTTGAGAAGAGACTAGTCTGAAAATCATCAGGTTAGGTTAGGTCATTGAATGTACAAAGAGAGTTATTTGTAGAGTGCCCTGGTCACCAAGAGCCACATGAATCAGCAGGAGATTTTAAGCAAAAGGAGAGCTTGTGAGTATGTGTGTGAGTGTGTGTGTGTGTGTGTGTGTGTGTGTGTGTGTGTGTGTTGGGATGTTGGGGTGTGATTATAGTATAAAATACTAAATAAGGTACAACAGCACCTGCTGTAGAAAGAAGCTAAATTAAATCAGGGGTGGGGAAACTTTTTCTTCCAAGGGCCCTTTAGATTTGTCTTTTTGGATAGGACAGAGAGAAATCAAGAGAGGAGGGAAAGACAGTGAGAGGGAGACAAAGACACCTGCAGACCTGCCTCAATGATCCGTGAAGCAACCCCCCTGCAGGTGGGGAGCCATGAGCTCAAACCAGGATCCTTATGCCAGTCCTACGCACCATGTGCGCTTAACAGGCTTCCCTACCGCCCTACTCCCAAGATTATTATACTATTATTCACAAGCCCTACAAAACATCTATTTAAAAACTAATATTTAATGTAGCTGTGAAATAAGCTCTTAGATCTATTGAATTTCAAGTCCCATCTGTGTTTTCTTTGGAAGGACCAGGTCATATGATTTTGAGGGTTGTGTATGACCCTCAGGCAAGATGATCCCCACCCATATTAAATAATAAAATAATAACAATAATGAACACAGTTGCTTCCTATATATGGAAGAGTAGCATCTTTCATTAGGAATGATTTTAACAACTCAATAAATTTGTTGGTAAATGATGGAATGAGGAAGCTGTCAAGTTGTGTCAGTATGACTACCACAGGATTATTTTTGCAGAAACCTCAATACTATCTAAGATAAAGTATTGGGGGGGGGAAGTTCTTATTTGTGATTCACAAAATTACGACTGACATAAAAATTCTTTCCAGAGGGAGTTGGGTGGTAGCGCAGCAGGTTAAGCACAGACGTTGAAGCAGGTCTACAGGTGTCTGTCTTTCTCTCCCACTCTCTGTCTTCCACTTCTCTCTCCATTTCTCTCTATCCTATCCAACAACAGTGACATCAATAATAACTACAACAGTAAAACAACAAGGACATCAAAAGGGAATAAATTATAAATAGATAAATATTTAAAAAATAAATCTTTAAAAATCTTTCCAGAATCTGAAAGTTTAAGAAAGCTTTTTACCTCTGCATCTTTACAATATTTTCAAGATGGTGCCTATGGAATTCAGTATTTATACTGTATGGCATTTCCATCATCTTTGTTATTCACTTCTTTTCTGGGAACTCCATATGGCAATACAAATGTTTGTTTTCTATTGCCATACTTTTTATGGCATATATTCCCACAAAATATTTTCCACAAAGCGCGATATTGCCTTGTCAGCTAACAACTTTTTTTCCTCTGAATTCTGTGGATATTTGCAATAAGAGATGGTAACAGAGAAGGGCAAGACACTCCAGATACTGGCAGATGGAAGGTGTCAGGTAAATTGTATTTTTTTCTGGGTCAAAATAGTAGCTGGGCCAATGCTGAGTGTATTTACATGGTTTCTGTCTTCATTTAAAACCTATTTCCCACTGATTTCCATAGTCTTATTTTGGGACACTTATTTTGGCCTGAACTTCTTTTTATGAGATATTGTCATGACTAACACTAGACAATGAACCGAATTCCCTTCCCAATCACCTTGAAGCATTAATTCTGATGGTAATGATCGTCTCGGATGTTACTTCTTCCTCACTGGCAGACTGGCCTAGAGCAGTAATCTATTGTATTGGAAAAGCACAAAGCAAAGATCATGAGCCTTGATCTGGAAAATCAGTAGGTTTTGAAGAGTCAAACATGAGGCATCTCTTGAAGAATTGGGAATCTCTTTGCATATTACATTTTGTGGAAAATCCCAAACTAGTAGCTATTAAAGAAAAAAAAATGGTTTGGACATAATTTGCACTTTTGACTAATATCAGCTGTGAGATTGTATGTGTGTGATAGATGGGATATTCAACTTTATGTTATAAAAAGCAACCCCACACTTACATATGACCTAAAATTGCAGATATATGTAAGTGAGTTCAGACCTCAGTGACGGTAATTTTGAATAAAGACAGATGTCTAAATATAGTCATTATGAGGTGACGAGGTGTGATTGTCAAGGAAGAACCCGAGAGTCAGGGTTTTGGGGTCAAGTCCTTACCAATTATGGCCGAGATGCTAAGCTAAGCAGTTGAGTGGACTGAAAATTCTTAATTCTTTTGAGAAAAAGATTTCTCGGTGACAGTCTGATTAATATAGGTCAAAGCAAGGGTAGAAAAACGTTAAGGTTTTATATTATATGCTTTCAGAGAATTATAGTACTGCTAATACATATTTTAACTACGGTATGAAATATTTTTTAAAAATGTTTGGAAGTATAAGAGGAAAAGGGTTGGATGGGAGAAAGGGTGTGTCCATGCTAATTGTTCTTGTCTCTTTGCTGCTTCTTGCTCTTGGCACACAACACACTTGCCTTGGCACACAACACACTTTTCTAGATCTCTGAACAAGTCTACTATTTTAGACCTGTTACTGTATGTTCATCAGAAGACATTCCCCTTACAGTCAATGAAAAGTTTGCTTTTCACTATCATCTCAGTGTCCAAACTAGATTAAAATAGGAAATGTCTTGAAGAAGCAATAACAAAAGGCCAATTACATGCATTTGAGCAGCCAGATACATTTTCAAAGAAAGCACAGCACCTTTATTTCCACAACAGCTACTACATGTACATGGCATTCAGAACCCTTCTTCAAAAGGTAATGGCATAATTGGAATACTCCATTACTCTTAAACACCAAGATGTATATCAACAGCAAAATGACTTAACTTGTTGGTGGTACTGAGGGATAAAGTCAAGGCCTTGCAAATACATAATAGAAACAGTGAGTTACTTTTCCACACCGTTTTTCTTCAGTGTTTTTTTTTTTTTTTTTCAGTAGAGTCAATGAGAAGAGTCTGAGAGATAAAGAGGAAAGAGGGGAAGACACAGCGTCATTTCTCCATCATTGATGGAGCTTCACTTCCCCTCCCCCTTTGCTATCATCATGCTCTCATGTGTTGCTGGGGCTTGAGTATAGTAAGGTATTTGCTCGACTGAGTAGCCACCTCTCATATCTATCTGTTTACTTTTATCTGAGAGAGAGCAGAATAATAATGCTCAGCTTTGGCCTATGGTGGTGCAAAAATAGCAAAACTTGTGGCCTCCAGCATGTCAATCTTATGATTTTATACTGAACTATCTCCTGGTAGTTCCTGAGTCCAGACAATTTAAATGAACACTATTAAGTTATGGCAACAGTTTTTGGCAGGCTCACATAAATGCGCCACCAGATTCTAAGGATATGATAGATGTTTTTCCCTTCTAGCTGAGCATACTTAATAAGATTCCAAATTCTACCCAAGATATGGAAAAAGAGAATGTTTTCTCATTTCTTACAGCTGAATAGTATTTATAACACAACTCAAGCAAAGGCCTCTGGGCTAGAGGGAGGGTGGGAGGAGGAAGTGTTGGTTATCTAGGGTACAAGAGTGAGAAGGTTTGTGTTGGGAGTGGTCTGCAGACACCTATGATGGGGAGATAAGAAACTGTACCCATGAGAGTCAGGTGGTGGTGTAGTGAGTTAAGTGCACGTGGCACCAAGCACAAGGACCTGCATAAGGATCCCGGTTCGAGCCCCCGGCTCCCCACCTGCAGGCGAGTCGCTTCACAAGCGGTGAAGCAGGTCTGCAGGTGTCTGTCTTTCTCTCCCCATCTCTGTCTTCCTCTCCTCTCTCCATTTCTCTCTGTCCTATCCAACAACAACTACATCAATAACCACAACAATGTTAAACAACAAGGGCAACAAAATAAAAAGAAAAAAAAAGAAACTGTACCCATGTGTCAACAATTACCCTGTCAATCATTGTATCTCCTAACAAAATAATTTAAAAAATACATATGGAACAGAAACTGGACCATAAGTTTGCTTCGTGGTCTATTGCTAATGTAAGAGACCTTGAGTTTATTTCCCAGTGCTACATGAAACAAGAAGTAAAATGAGATTTCTAACAGCGAGAAAAGATGAAGAAAAGTAGATTTCATTTGTTATTGCTCATTTTTGACTTATTTTATTTTTCTTTGTCTGACCGAAAAAAGAGAAAAGTGCAGAGCAAGAATACTGTTCCTTTTCTTTTTTTTCTGGATGATAATAAGGAGGTTGGAGAAGACTATAGGAAAGAAGGAATTGAAGCTGAGAAGTGGAAAATGATGACAGTGCTCACTGGTGCCTTTAAGTGGTCTGCCTCCTGACCTGGGTTAATTACCTCCCACTGTTCAAAAAGAACAGGGTGAACAGGCAGGAGGCAGGAGGAGACAGGAAGCTGCCCAAAGTGATGTTGATGCAGCCACAGAGAACAGAGCAGAGAGGGGCCAGGGGTCTAGAGATGGGCAAATGGATTCTGAATTTAACAAAGGAAAGGAGGTGTTTTTTCTCATGTGCAGCTGTAAAGACTGGTGTTGATCTGAGGGCTAATTTATGGACTGGGAAGTGAGTTGATCACAAGCTAGTTTAAACAACTCGCTTGTTTGCTTGTTTGTTTGTTTTACAGGGTCATTGGCTGATATAATGAAGAATTAGAAAGGCCCAAATGCACCTGGGATCTACCAAGACATCACACAAAAAAATGTCTCTTTAAGGAATGGATAGGATTCTTACTTATTCTCCTGGCTAGAATGTAAATGAGTAAGTCTTCTTAGGAAATTTTTGGCTTTGGCATTATCAAACTAATTTGAAGATAGATATCCCATAACTCCAAAATTCATCATTTAGCTAGGTAAATTTTGTACAAGTACACTAGAAAAATATACAGAAATGTCCATGGCACTACTGTCTATAACCCCGAATGCTCATGAGTTAGTATAAACTGTGAAATAAATTGTTCTTTGAAATAACTGTAAACAACAATGAAATCGGCCTATTAAGGATAAATAATTTGGGTAGATGCCATACATGTAACTGTGGTTATCAAGGAAAACACAACACTGAATTCCATGTACACAATGTCAAAAACCTGGTGAAATGGATTTGTTAAGAATGTATACTTAGAAACCTAAAAGCTATGATGAAAATGAGAAAAGTGATAGTTAATAAAGGTAGGGTTTAGAGGTTATTACTTTCATAGGAATTTTTCCAAGCACCCTAAAATTTAATGACAGTAACTATAACTTTAATATTTAACTATTACCACAAGTGAGAAGGAAAATACTCTAGCTGGGGATGACTGTCAGAAAAATGGTAAATTACTGGGACTATTTGATGGGCTAACTCTGGTGGTGTTTACATAGTGTCTGTCTGATAATCATCCTTTAAACTGTGTGTATCTCTTCTATACTCCCAACTCTATTCATAATAAACTGTCCAGTTGAAACACTAGAGACAATGTGTCTCATGACTGTAAAAAGATAAAACGTTTGAAGTGTTGATGCTTAATGAGATCAGTTCGTATTATCGGAAAATATACTGACTGAACCATTGATATCAGAATAGATTTGAGAGTGTTTTCCAGAGGTTTCCTGTCTTCAGTTTTGTTCAGAAATTCAGATGGCACTATAAAATCACCATGTCAGAGCTGAATCTTAATAAGAAGATAGAATGTGTATGAACATGAGTAATGTTTCTCCACCTTCAGTGTGCGTGGGTAGAAATAAAGGTGGTGATTAAGCAAATGTGACACAGAATCTTAGATATTGCATCTCTAACATGCTCCAGGTGTTAATGAAATTGTGGGCCAGTGACTATCACTGAGTCGTAAGAAGCTGGTAATCTCCTTCCTAGTTATAAAATTGAACGGTGTTATATAATCCTAATACTTTACAGAGGAATATGGCAGGAGTGAATCTTATGCTACTGAAATTAGCAGGGTGATCAGAATGGTTTATCAATCCAGTCTTGTTGTTTGGTTTTATTGTGGGAAAACCCATATTTTTGTCTTACATTTTTAATGACATGCTTCCATACTTGTTTACAAAGATTTTATTTCCAGTTGGTCATTTTGAATGGCAATGGTGGATGCCAGGTATATGTGGATCCTGCCTTTTTCTTTATAACATATAGAGCAGCAGAAAGAACAGTGACCACTATCCAGAGGCGATTCCTTCCTCTCTCAGCACTCATTATGGGGCCTGTTTTTGGCTAGAAGGAGTCTAAAATGGAAACAATGAGTATTTTATATTCAACTTTGTAACATGGAAAATAGTGAGCTCTGAATAAAAAAAAATACCACATTTATTAAGCTTGTATTCTAGGCTATATGTGTGTGTGTGTGTGTGTTTTCCTTTAATTCATTCAACCACTCTGTGGAATAGGCATTATTTTTAGTATTATTTACATCTTATGGGGCAGAAGTCAAAAGACTTGAAAAAAATGCAGTGCACCTCATAATAGATAAATTCAGGACTGGAATCCGGTCTTCTAATGTTTAAGATAGAGGCCAGCCACGCTGCCTCACTCCAGCATCTTACAATCGGCAAGACTTTATTTTGACAAAGCCAAAATACGGTAACATATATTTTGTGCTATTCATAAATAAACTATCTTTAATTATATGCAATATATATTTGTGATGATAATTAAATTACTATGGCAGGTATTCATTCATCTTGAGTATCATAATTAAATTAAAATGTAAATTCGTCACATGAAAATTATCAATTTCCTTGCATACAGTAATATAAGGTTTACTTAAAAACTTGTTCTGAGAAAACTTAGCAGTGACAAATTCAGCTGAATGCTTACACTGATTTATACCACAAAATAGAGGATGAAGCATTCTATTAAGTTGAAAATCTAATTAGACTGTCAATCTTCATAATTGACCATCAGAACTAACCTATTTGGCTTTTCAAAGGGTATCAGTTCTTCCATTTCTACCAAAACATTCACTTTCAATCATACTAGCACATAATTTTCACCTGATATTTAGCTAAATAAAATAAGATTTGGTGAAGTCTATCTAGGGGCACACCCCATGTAATATGTTACAGATATCTTCTTGATACCAGTTAGCACTGAAAGGTCTACAACACCTAGGTATACCAATTCAACCATCTGAGAAAACTTCCATCCTTAAAATGTTTTAATGCTGGGAGTCAGACAGTAGCACAGCGGGTTAAACACATGTGGTGCAAAGCACAAGGACCGGTGTAAGGATCCCGGTTCGAGCCCCGGCTCCCCACCTGCAGGGGATTCACTTTACAAGCTGTGAAGCAGGACTGCAGGTGTCTGTCTTTCTCTTCCCCTCTCTGTCTTTCCCCTCTTCTCTCCATTTCACTCTGTCCTATCTAATAACGACGACATCATCAACAACAACAATAATAACTACAACAACAATGAAAAACAACAAGGGCAACAAAAAAGGAAAATAAATATAAAATTTTTAAAAAATGTTTTAATGCTATAGTCTCAATTGCTAGCATGTTGCTGATGACCACATATACACACGATTTTCCTAGATGTTTAATAGAATTCTTTCACTGGAATTTCTGTCTGGTGTATCAATCATTTGAGATTCAGCGATGGGAAAATCTAGCAGTCTAGACTGAGGGGATAGTTTAATGGTTATGTAAAAAGCTATCATGGTGGAGGAGCTAAAGCCCCAGGTTCAAACCCCTGCAGTATCCTAATAAAGAGCTGAGCAGTGCTCTGGTAAAGAACAGAAAAATCCAAATTATTGACAGTCTTCATTTTCTCTTTTTTTATTTTCCCTTTTGTTGCCCTGTCATTGTTATAGTGATTGTTGTTGTTGTTGATGATGTCATTGTTGTTAGGACAGAGAGAAATGGAGAGAGGAGGGGAAGACAGAGAGGGGGAGAGAAAGACAGACACCTGCAGACCTGCTTCACTGCTTGTAAAATACGAAGTAAGGTACAACAGCACCTTCTGTAGGAAGAAACTAAATTAAATCAGGGGTGGGGAAACTTTTTCGTCCAAAGGTCATTTAGATTTTTTTTTTAATAGGATAGAGAGAAATTGAGAGAGGAGGGGAAGACAGAGAGAGGGAGAGAAAGACCTGCAGGTGGGAAGCAGGGGGCTTGAACCAGGATCTTTATACAGGTCCTTGTGCTTTGCGCAACGTGCGCTTAACCTGATGCGCTATTGCAGATTCCCAGTCTTCATTTGTTTATTCAAAGTGCCGCATTTTCCTTGTTGGCTTGTTTTTAGTTGTCTCATCTAGTACTCAGGGAGAGCTATCTGAGTAGCTATTAGATCACAGCTGCTAAAATCCCATATATTACCAAAATTTTAAAATTTATTTTCCTTATTTGTAAAAAGCATCTGAATTTATTTGTGAATATTTATATAACTATACAAATTCATTTTTTTTTGTAATGCTGGCAGAAAGGGCTATACACTGTAAAATTCCTTTGCTGATTAGTAATTTAAAACAGATGCAGAGGGCAGGTAAGATAACATAATTGTTATGTAAAGTCTTTCATGCCTGAACCTCTGAGGTCCCAGGTCTAATCCCCTCTACCACCATAAGGCAGAAATGTACAATGTTCTGGGAAATAAAGAAAGAATGATAGAAAGAAAGAATTTGGAGTAGGGCACCAAAGTAAAAATCTCTGGATTGAGGGTGAGAGCAGAAATTGGGCTTCACTGGGGGAGGGAGATGGGATGGGATGGGACACAGTCTTTTGGTGGTAGGAATGGTGTTTATGTACACTCCTATTAACTTTTAGTCATATAAATAATTATTTAATTAATATGAAAGGGGAAAATTGATTGAATGTCTAAAACCTTTTAATGCACAGAACTTAGGTTGAGTCTTTGATATGTTGATTTTCTTAAAAGCTTAGACCAAGGAGAACAGAAGTAACTGGTGGCACAGCTATAAACAAATAACGTCAAAGGACATACATTATGGTGATGTTATGTATGATACAGCAAATCCTAACAAAGGAATATTTCACAGTTAACCCTATTGCCAAATAATGTGATTATAGCAATAACTATTTGTTGCCTTCTTAAACCTTAAGATAACAGGAACCTCCCACTTCTCCTATAGAGCCTATATTTCCCCCAATCCTGGAACCTCTAGGGTGGGGCACACTTTCTTGCATGCTTCTCTCAATTCATACCAAATGACATTGCATCCACCAATCCCAACCTCATCAAAGCAACGAGTACGACCTCCGCATGCTTCACTTCAGACTGTGTGCAGAGAAGTGAGTCATGGAATGACTTCAGCCTCATTACTCGGTGAGACCTTTCCTTTAATAAGATTCTCTAATTCCATTCCAGGTGGTTCACTTCCTAACAAAGTCCTAAAACCTATAGAGCAGGTTCCATGAGATACAGCATATGTTCACCTATATCCCTAAATTAGGGCAAAATATATACTTGAAAGCAAAAAGTACACAATAGTCTGCAGTGAGTCAGTATAAAGTTTCTAATGAAATACTGTCTACTTAGACTTAGATACCTCTTATGACACTTCCCTCACTCACTCCCAAGCTAACCTTATCAAAGCAAGGACTGCAAAAGCTGAATAAGGGCAAGAGACTGGCATATTTTAACAATGAGTCTTTAGTCACTATCAGGCCACCCCATCAGCTGGGCCTTATTTGAGGAGTTCTGAGATTCCCAAACAGCCACAATGGAACTAAATCTCAAATAAATCCGTATCCCCAATATTACCAGTCATCTATTACCATAGACTTCTCTGTGGGCCCCCATAGGACCTTGCCCTCAACTTGAATTAACAATAGTAGAGAATGTTCAATCCTCTGAAGGGAGGATGGACAACATACTCTATCTTCTACATGAGGAAAATGGGTCCTGAAATTGGGGCAGCTTGGAATGTTCCTACTTATGGCCACAGAATGTGAACTCAGATCTATAGGGATGCAGAGGTCACATAGGCTCCTAAGCTGAATATGAGCCCCAGATCAGATCAAACTGATGGGGTTCACAGTCAACAATAATTATACACCTTTCCCATATCTGGGAGCTACTTCCTTCCCTGCTCCAGTTTTCTGGTCCTTTCTCCAGCCATGACATCATCTCCCCCGACAATAACTTAGATCAATATCAGAAATCTGCATATCATATTTCAGGCTCAGAGAAAAAAAGAGAATCCACTAGTATAGTCATGGGCACTTTGGAATATAACTAAAATAGGCCTACTAACTATCTATAAAATGAAGACACCCCCCCCCCCCCAACTCTTCATCTGAACTATTCCAACCTTTAGGTTCATCATTAGTCAACAACTTGTTTGGCTTTATATGTTAACTGTCTTTTCAGCCACCAGGTTCCAGATGCTACCATGATGCCGATCAGACTTCCCTGGACAGACAACCCCACCAATGTGTCCTGGAGCCCTGCTTCCCCAGAGCTCCACCCCACTAGGGAAAGAGAGAGGCAGACTGGGAGTATGGATCATCCAGTCAATGCCCATATTCAGTAGGGAAGCAATTACAGAAGCCAGACCTTCCACCTTCTACATCCTACAGTGACCTTGGATCCATATTCTTAGAGTGATAAAGAATAGGAAAGCTATCAGGGGAGGGATGGGATATGGAGTTCTGGTGGTGGGAATTGTGTGGAGTTGTACCCCTCTTATTCTATGGTTTTGTCAACATTTCCCCTTTATAAATAAAAATAAATAAATTTTAAAAAGTAAAAAATAAATAAAAGAAATAAAGAAAGAGAGAAGGAAAGAAAGGAAGGAAGGAAAAGAAAGAAAGAAAGAGAGAAAAAGGAAGTCAAAAGTCAGTGGCATTTCTTTATGCAAACACTAAGTTGGAACAAGAAGAAATCCAGAAATCAATCACTTTAAATATAGCAACAAAAACAATAAAATATTTATGAATAAATCCAACAAAATAAATGAAAGACTTATATACTGAAAATTATGAGTCACTATTCAAGAAAATAGAAAAAGACACAAAGAAGTGGAAAGATATTCCATGTTCATGGGTTAGAAGAATTAACATAATCAAATGAATATATATATCCAGAGCCATATGCAGGTTTCATTCAGTACCCATCAAGGTCCCATTCAATTTTTTTTAGGAAAATAGAATGAATGATACCAGTGTTTATCTGGAACCAGAAAAGACCTAGAATTGCCAAAATAATCTTAAGAAAAAAGAACAGAACTGGAGGCATCACACTCCCAGATCTCAAATTGTATTGTAGGGCCATAGTAATCAGAACTACTTGCTACTGGAACATAAATAGACACACTGAACAATGGAATAGAACTGAGAGCCCAGAAGTAATCTCACACACCTATGGACATCTAATCTTTGACAAAGGTGCTCATACTATTAAATGGCGAAAGGGGAGTCTCTTCAACAAATGCGGTTGGAAACAATGGGTTGAAACATGCAGAAGAATGAGACTGAACCAAACACAAAAGTAAATTCCAAGTGGATCAAGGACTTGAATGTTACAGCAAAAACTATCAAATCCTTAGAGGAAAATATTGGCAGAACTCTTTTCCGTCTAAATTGTAAAAGCATCTTCAGTGATACAAATCCAATTATGAAGAAGAGTAAAACAAAATAAACCAATGGGACTACATCAAATTCAAAAGCTTCTGCACAGCAAAAGAAACCACCACCCAAAGAGGACTCCCAGAGTGGGAGAAGATCTTTATATGCCATACCTCAGACAAAATGCTAATAACCAAAATATATAAAGAGCTTGCCAAACTCAACAACAAGAAAACAAATGACCTTACCAAAAAATGGGGAGAAGATATGAGCATAATATTCACCACAGAAGAAACACAAAAGGCCAAGAAACATGTAAGAAAATACTACAAGTAACTGTCAGAAAATGCAAATAAAGACAACACTGAGATACCACTTCAGCCCTGTGAGAATGTCATACATCAGAAAAGGTAGCAACAGAAGGAGCCCTCCTGCACTGCTGGTGGGAATGTCAATTGGCCCAGCTCCTGTGGAGAGCAGTCTGGAGAACTCTCAGAAGGCTAGAAATGGACCTACCCTATGATCCTGCAATTCCTCTCCTGGGGATATATCCTAAGGAACCCAACACGCCCATCCAAAAAGATCTGTGTAAACCTATGTTTATAACAGCAAAATTTATAATAGCCAAAACCTGGAAGCAACCCAGGTGTCCAATAACAGATGAGTGGCTGATTAAGTTGTGGTCTATATACACAATGGAATACTACTCAGCTACAAAAAATGGTGAATTCACCTTCTTTACCTCATTTTGGATGAAGCTTGAATAAATCATGTCAAGTAAGATCAGCCAGAAAGACAAGGATGAATAGGGATGATCTCATTCATAAGCAGAAGTTGAAAAACAAGATCAGAAAACACTGAGCAGAACCTGAACTGGAGTTGTATTGCACCAAAGTAAAAGACTCTGGGGTGGGGGAGGAGGAGGGGGGGCGACTCAGGTTCTGGGACAGGATGGCAGACAAACTGGTGGGGGTTGTATTGTTATGTAGAAAACTGGGAAATACTATGCATGTGGAAATTATTGTATTTTACTATGGACTGTAAACCATTAATCGACCATTAAAGAAATTTAAAAAAAGAAAGAAAGGAAGGAAGGAAGAAAGGATAGTAGGAAGGGGAAAAGAAAAAAGAAGGAAGGAAGAGAGAGACAAAGCGTGTGCAGAAGCACATGGAAAAATTAATTACATATACACGTAATTTTGCTTATTTACTTATTTATCAGATCTGCCTTATTGAATCTGGGACCCTTAATGCCTCCAGCAGGAAACTTCATTTGCATAATGAAGTTAATGTTAATGTTATCACTTCAGCTCTAAAAGCATGTTTTTTTTTATCTTTGAATTTTCTTTATTTTTTCAGAGTTGGGACCTTATATAACTTCTAAGTTGCCTTTTCCTTCTCTCCTTCCTTCCTTCCTTCCTTCCTTCCTTCCTTCCTTCCTTCCTTCCTTCTTTCTTTTTTTTTATCGAAGGGGTCAGTGCTCCACAAAATAATTATTGACATATGCATACAATGTCATTATGTTCCAGACACCCCCCAAGACGTTTCCTCCTCTCCTCCTCCCTTCAGAGTCCTTTGCTTTGGGCCATACAACATGTCCACTCCATGTTTAACTTTGTGCTCTCCCTCCCCGACGTCCCTACTTTACTAGGTCCCACTAGTCAGTGAGATCATTGGATATTTTTCCTTCTCTTTGTTTTTCGGCTTATCTCACCCAACATGATGTCCTCAAGGTTCATCCAAGAGGTGCAAACAGGACAGCCTCATCAGTTTTAACAGCTAAGTAGTACTCCACAATTATTTATTTATTTATTATTATTATTATTATTTTAGTCACTCATCTGATATTGGACACGTGGGTTGCTTCCAGATTCTGGCAATTGCAAACTGTGCTGCTATAAACATAGGGGTACACAGATCTCTTCTGAGAGGTGTTCCTGACTCCTTTGGATAAATCCCCAGGAGAGGAATCTTTGTGTTGTAGGGTAGGGTAGGGCCATTCCTAGTGTCCCAATAAGTCCCCAGATTGCTTTCCATGGTTGGACCATTTTGCACTCTCACCAGAAGCGAAGAAGTGCTCCTTATTCTCCACATCCTCTCCAATAAAACTGAGAGGCAACGAAAGAGATGGAAAGAGGAAATGCATCATGGGACTAGAGCTTCCACTGGTGGCACAGCAATTTCTGTGGTGCTGGGTCTCAAGCCTGGGCCACTTTCATCGAAGAGGCATGTGCCCTGCCTGTAAGCTCTCTCTCTCTCTCTCTCTCTCTCTCTCTCTCTCTCTCTTTCCTCTCAACAGTTGTTTTCCAAACACTAAAATCTTCTGATTTTTGAAAACTATTGTTTTCAATACTTATAACAATGTCACTGATGTCTCGATCTCAATCTCAGGCATACGTCTCACAGAATTGCTAGGAAAATATCATTAATTCCTATGAAATGATTTATTTATTCTTCTCATGCTAAGGCAGCTTTTTCTGATGCCCAAGAAGATTATGACTTGAAATGGCAATACTACATTTCCTCACTTTTTTCCTCTTAGTCTCAAAAATTTTGCCTCAAGTATACTTGAACTTTCTGTACATTTCTTTACTTTTAACTTAAGACAGTAGAGTGACAATGTTTACCTCAGATTACTAGAAAACATACTTTATAATTGCACTGCATGGTGTGATTGCAAAACTGAAGTCTCATCACTGCTCAAACACAAATGCCTTTCCTTGCTATTGTCTCTAAATATGTCTCTAAGAAATGCGTCCAAAATAAGTCTCAAGTTTACAATATTTAAAAGTGAAAGATCTGCTTCCTGATGCCAAGATATTTGTAAAAAATGAGACTGTCCGTTTCCTGACAGAGATAAAACTTATCAGATAGGGGGTGGGGCTGCAGCTCACCTAGTAGAGTACATCTTTTGCCATGCACCAGGACCAGGGTTTGAGACTCCAGTCATCACCTGTGAGTACCTGTGGGGGGATGCTTCAGGAGTAATGGGACAGTTCTCTCACATCTCTCCTTTTCCTGTGCATCTCTTTCCCTCTCTTTGCCTCTGACCCTCTCAATAAAATAAAAAGTTTGCCAGATGTGGTGGATAGAATAGACATTGAGTTCCAGCAATAACCCTGGTGACCAAAACAGAAAATAAAGAAAAAAAAGATGAGAAAAGGAAGAATTAATAGTAGGAGGAGAACACATTTCTGTACATGCAGTTAGAAATGGTTAGAAAGGACTCTCGTGGTTCTGAGGCAAAGATGTTATTTAGCCCTGAGGTTAAAGCAAGAAAGTTTTCAGTCTTACACCCTTGATTCAAAATCTAAAATGAAATTGTCTTCAGTAAATGGGAATAATAATACAAAATCTCAGGGGCATGGAGGGAAGAGAAAGCGGAGGGAAAGCTCATTGTTTCTGATTGATCCTGATTTAGGGTACAGTCTAAGTCATGTCTCATGAGGTTTTTCCCGAAAGCCATTTGATGCTGAGGTTACCTGTATTTTCATTAACATTTTAATTTTTGTACTTCCACCCTGAGGCGTTTCAATGAAGGGATCAATTTAAGTGATGGAAAAGGAGAAGATGACATTTTCCTCTCTGTTGCGAAAAAAGGAAGTTTTAACATATTTGTATGGCATTGGAAACTTTATTCTCTTTACTCAGTCTGCCAGTAGTAACAGATCTTAAACTAAATAAGAGTTTGCAATACAATTCTGTAGTACTTATGTCTATATATACTTCATTCTAAAGACAAGATAGACAGTCCAGATGTGAGGTGTGGGGGCAGGGGCTGAAAATCACAGAGAAAGGCAATAATAAGGAATTTTAAAGCGATGGTACTTAAGATCTACAGTGGGGGTATAAAATGACTGACCATCAAACAAGTCTGCCCCTTGTCAATTTTATAAATGAAGTAATCTTGGTGTATAGTCACTCTCATTCACTCATGCACTATCCAGCACTTTAAAGAAAAGTGTGTGGGATGGGGTGGTGATGCACACAGTGAGCAGCGCAAGGTTACTGGCTCGAGTGCCCAGCCTGGGTACCCATCTGCAGGAGTGTCACTGCACAAGTGGTGAAGCAGTTCTGCAGGTGTCTATCTTTTTTTCTCTCCCTCTATCTTTCCCCTCACCTCTTAACTTCTGTCCAATAAAAATAAAAATAAAAATAAAATTTGGAGTCGGGCAGTAGCGCAACTGGTTAAGCACACATGGCGCAAAGTGCAAGGACCGGCATAATGATCCCGGTTCAAGTCCCCGGCTCCCCACCTGCAGGGGGGTCGCTTCACAGGCAGTGAAGCAGGTCTGCAGGTGTCTGTCTTTCTCTCCCCCTCTGTCTTCCCCTCCTCTCTCCATTTCTTTGTCCTATCAAACAACGACAACATCAATAACAATAATAATAACTACAACAATAAAACAAGGGCAACAAAAGAGAATAAATAAATAAATATTTTTAAAAATTGAAAAAATGGCCACAGAAATAGTAGATTTGCAGACAATGAGCTCCAGTGATATCCCTGGAATCAACAGCAACAACAACAACAACAAATAGTGTGTGGGGGCCTGGCAGTGGAGCGCCTGGTAGCAGTCAGGCTACAATGCATAAGGAATGGGTTCAAGTCCACAGTCCTCACCTGGGGAGGTAAAGCTGTGGAGGGGGCTTGTAGCTGTCTTTTTCCTTCACAATATTCCCCCATCCCTACTGATTTCTCTCTCTAACCAACCAACCAACAAACAAACAAGTATCTTTTAAAAGTGTGCTGATGCCTGTTTTAAAGTGTGTAAAGGCGGGTAAAACAGGGGTCCGTCTGTGTGTGGCAATTTTATCTGTTTCCACATCTTGCTGTGTTCAGAAATCTTTCTATTGAAATAAACAACTTCGGAATTTGGAAAATGAACTAAGAAACCCTGAAGTTTAAATTTCCAGATATTGTTGATACATGCAACAAATGACAAAGTCTTGTCTTTTGAAAAAGCAGCTTACTAACTGCAAAGCAGTGAGTTTAAATGTATCAGATTCAGACCCTTTTACTCTAAGCAGACTTATGTGTTGGTGTTTCCGAATCAAACCTTTAAAAGATCATGCAGCTCTGCATATTACAAAATGTGTCCCATTTCTTATTAAAAGTGTTAACTGCTGCCTATTATTCCTGACCTTTCACTACAGCCTTTCCCTCTCTGCTACGATGGTTTATTTTACGTCGTCAACTCTGAATACCATCCGTAAATCCATCATAGGAGAAGAAGATTCTAAAGATTTCAGCACCTCTGGCTCCAGTCAGCCCTGCATTCAGATCAGCCAGAGAAGACAGCTGCATGTCATATTTCTAAAAATTCAGTTTGGGGGGGGGGTAATAAGTATTTTACTCACAACTTTTAGAAACAGCAAGTTTTCCTTAGTCCTAATCTTTCATGATAGTCTGCTTTTCTTCCTTTACCTCAGCAAATGTGAGCAACAGTAACCCTAATGTCATTTAAAAGTGTGTGGGTTCTAATAATTCTGCAATCATAGCTTTTGATTATTCCATCTCCATAGGATGGCTCTACTTTATACACTTTGTCCTAGAGAATCCAAGAGATTTTTGGTATGCCTGCTTAGAGGTTGTCACAATTTCACTGAATTTATTTTTTGAATGTGGCTTTTATATGTGATTCCTTTTTTTTTTTTTTTTATAACCACTAGGGTCACCGCTAGGGCTTGGTGCCAGCACTATGAATCCACTGCTCCCAGCAGCCATTGTCCCCTGTGGTTTCTCTTTCCCTTTTCTTTACTAGATAGAAAAGAGAGAAATTGAGAGAGGGTGGGAAGAAAGAGAGGGAGAGAAAGATAGATACCTACAGACTTGCTTCACTGCTAATGAAGCGGACACCTGCAGTGAGGATCTGAGGGGGTGGGTGGGGAAGCTTGAGCCTGGGTCCTTGCACTTGGTAACATGTGCACTTAACCAGGTGGGCAGCCCCCAATGTGATTCCTTTTAAAGCACAGATGTTAACAAGTACTTATCCTCTATTTTGTTATAGTCACTGAAGAGTCTCGTTTCAATATTTTAATGACCTATAGCATAGTTGTATTATTATCTTGACTTTAAATTGAAGAGTCCAAGACTTAGAAAAATAATGTCATTTATCCAATATCACACAGCTAAGTCAGTGGCAAGGACAGAAAACAATCCTAGCTCTGTCTGATTTTAGAGATCGGGCTTTTGCCCACTTGGAAGACAGGCTAGGTCTGATTCATTTGTATTTTGCTAGCATACCTTATGGTAAGTAATGAGTCCCGTTAAAATATATGTTGGATACATGGATAAACAAATTGTAAACAAGGTGTTTAAAACCTATGTGTTAGATTATGTTCTTCATAGCTGCCATGTCTTGATTTAGCTACTTAACAATTTGCTTGAACCAAACACTCAGAGAAAATGGAAAATCAGAGTGGCTACCGAGTTTCATAAGTTATATGATGTCAAGTAACACCTAAATCTAAATTACTGGGGACAACAAATCAGAATATAACTCGGAGATGTACTATTTTTAAACCAGCTTACCACAGAAGTCTTATTTACCTCACGATGAGCCTTTACAGGGGATATTTTCAGATCACTGATTCCCAGTCATTCATTCAGACTTTCATCTGCTTCTCTCACCCATTCCTATTGGAATTGCTACGATACAGATATAGAAGAAATCAGGAATCAAACAGATCTGTTGGGAAGTCTCCTCCCGACAAAGCATTTTAAAGACTTGGTGTTCATATTTAAGTCATGAGGGGAAGAGGCAAGAAGGTGAAAAAGAGGACAGAGTCATTCTCTAGTCACACATACTCTAGCATGTTTGGCACTGGGCTTAAACCAAGAACCTCAAGCATGCCGCTTCTGTGTTCTCCCAAGGAAATCATTTCCTTCAGCCATAGCTAAAGAGCATTTTGAGTAAATTCTCCTAATCTCCTTTGATTGAGATTCCGACATATTTAAAAGGTAGTGATAGCTCCAGCAACAAGATTTCACTGCAACTAAGACAATTTACATTTAATTGATAGACTACGTTGATCCTTCTCTAGTTTATTATATTAAATGCACAGTAATATTTTATCTATACTAACTACCTCTAGGAAATATTTATGTCAAAAAATCAGTATTAATTTCTATTTTCTTCCATTATATGATTATAAACTTACCAATAGATTAGAAGAGCTTTCTTGATTGTTCTGACTTTCAGAATGCCCTATACCTCATATATATATGTGTGTGTATATATATATATATATATATAATCATAAAACATGCCAAATTTCAAGTGAAATAAAATGCACATAAAATGAGGTTTCCCAAGGAGGACATCTTTGAAACATAATAAAATGAAGGGTAGACTAAAGCAAGCTGAGTGATTAGGAAGTTATGGCAACATAAACCATAGTCTTAATTTTCAATAAAAGTACCATCAGGGGAAAATTAATGTGAATACTCTTAAGATCTTCTCTAGTACAGTGCAGTGTCATAAAGTCAACATTGCTTGGCATATCTTGGGTTCACTTCCAATGCTTGAAAATTGGGTTACCTGGCCCATGGGAGAAATCATCAGAATGTTTGTCCCACACTGTTCTTATAAGATGAAGGAAGACTTTAATAAATAAACTGAAATTGGAATTTTGTTGGCTAAAATTTTCCTCTCCCTTCTCATTTGTTCTACAGAGTGTAACCATTTCCCCCCTCAAATAATATAGCTGATAGAAATCAGGCCTGGCCTGTTTCCAGTTGGAAAATTCAGTGTTTATCTACTTCAGCCCCCTGGCAAATTCCCCTGGTAAAGAAATAAATTAGCATTTAGCAGTCTCTATTGCTTTGGAAACCACTATGGTTGATGTGTGGAAAACTTGAATTACCTTACCTTTGTTTACATTTATTCTCAGTAAAACTAAATTCAAAGCCATAGAGCCCAATCAATGCAAAAAAATTGAATCTTATAGTTCTGATTATTTACATCACATGAAATGAACACTCAAGCTGTACGGATGACTACCTAATGAATCCTGAAATTATTGAGAATTATTCTCATTCAATTCCTTTGATCAATAAAATTTCATTCAGCTATGAATACAGGTATGGTAGGATATATTATAGACTCTATCATATATGAGAAGGGTTATTGTCATATTAACATATAAAACTAACCTTCTGGTAAATATATTATCTCTTAGAGAATAGGAGTAAACATTCTAAGATCAGTAAGAAATGCTAATTTATACTGCTGTGGACCTAGCACGTTGATTGGGCCCTCCTCAATCGCTATCGAACAGGCCATGGCCGGTGTGCCACTATGTTCCATCGCTGGGGAGCCAGAGACGACCCGAACTGCCCCTGCGGCTACAGACAGACTATGACCCACATAGTCAACAACTTCCACCTCTCCAGATTCAAAGGAGGTCTCGAAACTTTACATCAGGCTCAACCTGATGCTGTTGACTGTCTACGGAAGAAGGGCAAACGCTAGAAGAAGAACTGCTATGGAATCTTGTAGTAGGATTTGTACAAACTGGAATTTAATGTAGCCTTGATGCAATATGAAAGTCCATGACAAAATCAAGTACTCGGGTAATTTGAACTAGCATTCATTATTAAATAAATGACTGTGAGAACACAATTATTAATAAAAAATATTTATCATCAAATATTTGCTCAAATACCCCCTGCTTTCTACAAACCACAACTGAGGAGGTGACTCCCCAGTTCCATGATTACCTTCTGATCTCTGGGGGAAAACAGTCTGTGGAAGGAATAAAACAGCTGAGAAATACATTATACACATGCATGACAACACAGAAAACGCAGAAAGACTGCGTCACTTTGAGTTAGTTTCATAAAGTTTCTCCTAAAGCAACCTATCTCTCTGAAATTTCTCCTAAAGTTGTGGTGGATAACCCCTGTGATTTAGTACACCTTTTGCTTTCTTAGTGCAGGGAACTAGGTTCTGCAAGATTACGTTGAAGATTTAATATCTCAGCTAGGCAGCTTCAGAATCTCCAAAATGGGGAAGATGAATTATTTAACATTCAGGAAGCACCGACTATGCTTTCTCCTAAATGCTGAGCTTCCTCCACCAACAGGATTTACTATTGAAGTAGGGTTCTAATCTAAATAAGACCAATATCTTGACAAGTAAACAAGCCCAAAGAGACTGCTCAGTACAGAGGTGATGTGACTGAGCTTTCTTCACGATGGTGTCTAGGTATCCTAGAAATTCTCCAGAGAATGCCAGTAACCAGCCTAGTGGGCCAAGTACTCATGACATGGCAAACACTCTCGAAGACTGTGACATGCAATGTAAGGGGTTTACGTTAGTTTCACAGATTTTTTTTTAGGGGGGGGTATTACAAAAGGGGGAAAGAAGTAGATGAGAATTCTTTCTTGCAGTGTTCACAGGACCAGAGCCGTTCTCAGTGCGGAATCACTCTGCTTCTGAGGAGTGGCATGCGACAGAAGACAATAATGTTTAGTTGTCTCAGTTTAGGGAGTAGAGGCCAGCAACACTGTTGAGCATCCTACAATGCACAGAAAAGTCCTTTGCAGCAGAGAATTACCAGGCCCAAAGTGTCAGGTGAATGACCAGGCCCAAAGCATCGAGGTGAAGAAATCTTGACCTCAGGGCACTGGAGGTGGTATATTGAATAAGCTGATCCCTGGCACTGCATATGACAGAGTGATGCTCTGGCTCTCTGCTTTTCTCTCTTTCATTAATAAAATACATAAATATTTGTTAAAGAGAGAGAGAGGAGGAGGAGGAAGGAAATGAAGAAAGGGGAGGGAGGGAGGAATAGAGAGGAGGGGATAAATCTTGAGCAAAAGAGAATTTACACTGAGGTCTCTTGAATACTGAATACTTGGGGGGTAATCGTACAATTAAATATTAAAGAGAGCTTTACAAGATTCTAACAAGCCTTCTTTGGCCAGTGGTCAGAAATAAAATAATTCCCATTGTTTGTTTATTAAGGGAAAAATGTATGTTTGCCAGCCAGTGCATTATCCCAAATACTCTCCCTAAGTTTCTCCGGTGAATGTACATTTTTGCTTTTGGAAAAACAAAAAACTAAAACAAACAAACAAACAAAAACCCAACTAACTCAAATATCACTTCACCTAAAGGCCTTGGGGAAGAATCACAGTGATCTAGCATTCTACTGATCTCCTTTCTGTGACAAGGAGTCCTATAGCCCACTCTAGGTATTTACTGTCTTATATACTCACTGCACATAGGTGACTCGCCAACAAAACTGTCCACTCTTGGCCAGTAAAGAGTGTTGTACACTTATTTCATTAGGACCTCATTCATAGTCAGAACTCCATCAAAATATTTACTCAGAAGATCTGCTGGTCTCTATCCTTCTTTGTTCCTGTCTATCTCCCTCTCCTCACAGTCTCCCCCGCCTATCTCAATTTCTCTCTATTCTAGCCAATAAAATGTCTGTCAGGAGCAGTGGATTCATAATGGCAGTATGGAGTCCCAGTAATAGCCCTGGAGGCAAAATAAATAAATAGTAAATTAATAAAACAGAAAGAGTTGTCATTTCCCTTCCCCAAGTATAAATCCGGGGAAGGAAAAAAATCATTTTTGAGATGCTATCACATATATTTCTGTTTATAATGGTCCTAATCTAAAAAGTGCAGATGTAAACTTTCATTTCTAAAGTTTGTAAAAACTACTTACCACCAATCTATATATAAATATTGACAGATAGTTATAGAAATAATAGTCAACCCATATCTGTGATCTTGGGAGAATTAATGCAACTTCCAATGGAGGGAATGGGGACACAGAACTCTGGTGGTGGGAATGGTGTGTAATTATGCTACTGTTATCTTTTAATTTTATAAGTAAACATTAAATAACTAATAAAAAATGAAATACTAATTCAAAATGCAGGAAAAAAAACATTAGGTGTACCACCATGAGTTACTAGAAAAAGCTGAGGAGTTGTTTAGGGTCATTCTATGTTGTTAACAGAAGACAGAATAATGGGATATCATAATAAAGAGAAATCGTTTTATAATAGAGAAGTGTCATGATATGAGTAAGGTTTATTGGGACTTTAGAGGAATATTCCATGAAAAATGGCAGAAATTCAGTCAATTAAGTGAGGATCCCATAAATTGAACTTAATAAAACTGCCTAAATTGCTTCTGAGAAAAATGCTACAGGGAATTTACTTCCATTAGTTCTAGGAGAGGAAGAATTTGATGATCCCATGAATCCTCTTCCATTTCTAATTTTGAGTTTCTATGGAAAACATTGTGAGTCACTTCCGAGATATTTTGTGCATCCAAACAAAAGACTGAGGTCCTTGTGTGCTCAACTTGTGCTCAGTGGTTTGTGAGGAGGAGTGTACATGTTCAAGTGACCAGACTGGCTCTCCTTCACTCGTGGACACTGACAAGTCATCTCACCAGCTGGGCATCAGTTCCTCACGATAGAACAGCAGCTATGAAGAGGCAGTGCCTCATTAGACTTGAGAGGCGAATGAGTTTCTGAATGTTGTTTGCAGCAGTGCCTGTTCCTCACGACAGGGCACAGTCATGCAAAATGACATTTCAGTCAACCAGTGACTGCATATGAGGGTGATGTCTATAAATAGCCTAGGTGCACGGTAAGATCCAAGTCTGCATAATTACGCATTGTGCCATTCACACAGCAAAGCCACCTGGTGACACAATTCGCAGAACATAACCCTGCCACTAAGTGATGCATGAGTGCACCTGGTCTGTGTCAGCACACACACAGTCAGGACAGAGAACGGCTCCGTGGATACACTCGAACTAGTCTTGCCTCCAAAATAATTGAAGAAAGAGAATCCAAAGCTTGCATTTGAAACAAACAATAATAAAAATAAAATTGGAATAATAAAGTAAAATAAAGGTATTTATGTGATCCTATAAGATAATCATATTTACATTTTGCATTTCTGACAACTGAACTCACTGGGCAATTATATAATGCTACACTTCATTTTGAGAATACAAATAATCCTTATGAAAAAGGAAAAATATACATATATTTAACACAGAGGCCTGGAGTCCTACAACCTGTCTGTTAACATTGACTTTCCAAAGCAGACATCAAACATCCTCTATGCCGTAAAGATGCAAGACCACTTCTGTTGATTTCACTTACTGATTCTGTTCCAGAACCATTTATTGATGATGTCACCAGGGCTTTATCTCCTTAGGTTTCTTTTTCAGAGAGAGAGAGAGAGAAGTAAATAAAGAGGGAAGAAGACACCACTGCACCAAAGCTTCGCCCCCAGTGTGGCGCAAACCAGGCTTCAACATAAATCAAACATGTGATGAAGTAAATGCCTTCCTTCCCTGGTAAGCTCTCTCTTCAACCTCTGCTTCAGAAAGGTTTTATGTGACTTTGCGTTAAAGCTATAAAATGTAGATTTGGAACATTGTTGACCAGGTGAAGCCTGTTCCTTGCTGTAAAGGGGTTCTTGGGATTAATCCCAGGCACCATATGAGTGCACCACTGACAGCACCAAGAAGACCTCCATGAGTCATAGAGCAGTGCGTTGGTCTCTCTCCCTCTCTCTCTAACTCTCTCTCTCTCTCTCTGTACTTCTTTTTCTCAAAAACAAAACAATACAATAAAATTTGGCTAGGGAGGTGTTGTATGCTTTACATTGGGTTCTAGTTCTCCCCCGCCAAGAGAATTAGATCAGTCCAGTTAATTTTGCGGGCCCGCTTGGCCCCGCCCCAAGGAACCCCGACAGAGGGTTCCTGAGTTCGAGAGTTTCAGAGTTACAGAGTAAGAGAGGTTTCCACAGTGGAAGAGTTTCAGAGGGTTCCCCAGTATGAGAGTTCCAGAGTTCCAGAGTTGGAGAGTTCCAGAGTTACAGAGTAAGAGGGAGTGCTGGTGCCGCCGCAAAGAGACAGCAGAGTTCTGTTTGGTGATTAGTTTGTCTTAGTTTATGAATCGTTGTTCCTGAATAAAGAAATACAGCTTCCCTGCCCAGCCGTTGTCTCCGCGTCTCTGTTCACCACCGCGAAGCTAGACCCGCCAGGCAAGAGCATTCCGAATTTTAACAACAAATGGCGCCCACGTGGACCTGACCTGCGCATCTCTCAGATAAGTAAAGACAATTTGGCTACCTATGCACTATAGCCTTCTCTTCTGCTTGTGAAGAGATCTCCAAAGGCCTCTGCTCTTTCTACACAAGACTGTTTTGCTGTTTCTGGAACATTTATCTCTGGACCACTCTGTGGTTTCCACTCGCTCGGGCGAACTCAGAACAGCCAGCGGGAAGAGCCAGCGGGTGGGAGGCGAGGCGCGGAGCTGCTGTTTCCACCTGGTTAAACAGCCAGCCAGCCGGCTGCGCCCAGACAACCCCGCGCACCGCGCCTGCAGCCCCGCAGCCCGCAGGAGGCTGATGCCAGCACACAAGAGCCCCTGGAGCCCGAGGCCAACGTGCAAGAGCTCGAGGCCAGCCCACAGGAGCCGGCTCTCCACCGCGTGGCGCAGGGCACTGGACGCGTGATCCCTCCACACTGCTTGGCCACTGCGAGCAGGGCAGCAGACATGGCAGGGCCATGGGGCAGGGCCGCGGCGGCCTATCATGGCCGCCACCCCTGGGCACCTAGGCCCACACCTTCTACAAAGATGGCCTGCCTGCCCTCTTTCTATAAATTCTGGAACCATCCCAGGCCTCCCGGAACCCCGGGCTCCCTGCCGAAACTGGGCACACGAGATCTCCAGCCGCCGGTCCGGTCTGAAGGCAAACAAGCTGGAGTACGCAGAGATTTGTGCAGAGATCGATCGCAACCTACAATTCCTAAAAGTGAAGCTGCGCGGGAAGCCACCTCCGGATGGTGAACCCCCCCCCCCCAACAACTAAGACAGTATAGATTTAAATTTGTGTTTAAAATGACATGTCTTCGTAACAAAGGTTTCTCTCCTTGTGTATTAATGACCATGTTTATGAGTATGTTTAAAGTTTGGTAAACAGTAGCTTTAAGGCTAAATTCTTACTAATCAAAGTTAAATGAAAAAGGTTTTCAATGTAACTCTCATAAAGATAAAATTAACTTACATTTAAAGTCTAAGGTAAAAATTAGTTAACAATCAATATATTTTAACTAAGTTGGTCTAAACAAAAGGTTAAATAGACTTGTTGATGTGTAAAACTCTCCATTACCTTCTCTATTAGAAATGGTAGATCGCACAATGGCTATGCTAATTATTCTCATGCCTGAGGTTTCCTCTCTGGCCCACACCTAGGATGTGTCTCCATCTTGAATGGGTGTAACAAAAGGTTAAAAGACATTGTTGATATGTAAAAGTCTCAAATTCCTTCTCTATTAGAAACGTTGGATCGTGCAGTAGATATGCTAATAACAAGTTTTGTTTCATAGTAAGTAAATTGCAGCCAGCTGCCTTTGGGACTCTAGGCCGTTCCCCACCCCCATGCAAATGCCCGTCGAGGCAAGTAGCCCCCCAGAGGCAAGAAATGTTTTTTTTTTAAGCTGATAAAGTTTAGCCCACAGAGGCAGATATGCCCCCCTCAGGCCTTCCCTTAGCAGCACACTGGTTCGTGACAGTATAGTCATTTAGTAAAAAAGAAAAGGGGGAATTGTTGTATGCTTTACATTGGGTTCTAGTTCTCCCCCGCCAAGAGAATTAGATCAGTCCAGTTAATTTTGCGGGCCCGCTTGGCCCCGCCCCAAGGAACCCCGACAGAGGGTTCTTGAGTTCGAGAGTTTCAGAGTTACAGAGTAAGAGAGAGTTCCACAGTGGAAGAGTTTCAGAGGGTTCCCCAGTATGAGAGTTCCAGAGTTCCAGAGTTGGAGAGTTCCAGAGTTACAGAGTAAGAGGGAGTGCTGGTGCCGCCGCAAAGAGACAGCAGAGTTCTGTTTGGTGATTAGTTTGTCTTAGTTTATAAATCGTTGTTCCTGAATAAAGAAATACAGCTTCCCTGCCCAGCCGTTGTCTCCGCGTCTCTGTTCACCACCGCGAAGCTAGACCCGCCAGGCAAGAGCATTCCGAATTTTAACAACAGGGAGGCAGTTCAGTAATATTGCTAACAAAATGCACAAGATGCATACGTTCCTGGATTTATTTCTTAGTGCTGCATTAAAAAAGTAAGATATCAAATGATTTATTTATTAATGGGGATAAAAATGCTGACTTACAGGGTCAGGTGGTAGTGCAGCGGGGTTAAGCACACATGGCGCAGAGCTCAAGGGCCAGCGTAAGGATCCCAATTCCAGTCCCTGGCTCCCCACCTGCATGGGGGTGGCTTCACAAGTGGTGAAGCAAGTCTGCAGGTGTATGTCTTTCTCTCCCCTTCTATGTCTTCCCCTCATTTCTCTCTGTCCTATCCAACAAGGACGACAACAATAATAAGTACAACAATAAAATGACATCAATAACATCAACAATAATAACTACAACAACAGTAAAACAACAAGGGCAACAAAAAGGGGAAAATCAAATTCAAAAAATTAAAAAATCAAATTAAAAAAATTAAAAATAAAATTTAAAATGCCGACTTACACTTTAAGTAGATACTAAGTCAGAGACATTTATTAAACCAGATATTATACAAAATGAAAGTAGAAATCAACTCTTCATCCTTTGGCTTTACAAAAAATGCTTACCATTTTAGCTTTGACTGCTTTATAATTTCATCTTATTAGATGTGGTTGCTTTAGGATTTATGAATAATGGCTTGTGTGTCTCGTCTATCCTGTATCAATAATCTAGGAGTATATTAGCAAGTACCACCGACTATAGAAAGATGAGCTTGGGTGGTATGTTTTCTGGATCATGGAAAGTTCCATTATTCTGCAATCTTCTGGCCAGGTCTTGTGGATGATTAATAAGCCTCATGTTTTTTCATCTTGATATTTTTTTGGTCCATACCCATAAAAAAATCCTGCTTTGAATTCAGTTTTTAAGTCTATAGCATTATTGGGATTTGATGCTGACTTCATAACCTTCAGAGAGTAACTGATCATTGCAAAATAACTCCTTGCTTATAGAGAGGGCAGCTTTCCACTGACCTCCATTTTAATGAAAACATTTTGAGAAAGAAAGCAATCGCTACCAACTGAAATGAGCATTTCTGAAAGACTTTTTCCATTAGTGACGAATATTTACTTTTATCACAGAACCCTGAAGAGGCTGAAATTTGATGTAACAGAAGTTCTAGACTTTTAAAGTTCTGGATCATTTAAAAATATTCCTTTTTTCTGTTTTAACTTATTGGTTTTTATTTTATTTTTAATTTATTTATTGGGGAATTAATGTTTTTATATTTGACAGTAAGTACAATAGTTTGTACATGCATAACATTTCCCAGTTTTCCATATGACAATACAACCCCCACTAGGTCCTCTGCCATCCTTTTTGGACCTGTATTCTCCCCCCACAACACATATCCCAGAGTCTTTTACTTTGGTGCAATATGCCAACTCCAGTTCAGTTTCTACTTGTGTTTGCTCTTCTGATTTTTTCAACTTCTGCCTGAGAGTGAGATCATCCCATATTCATCCTTCTGTTTCTAACTTATTTCACTTAACATGAATTTTTCAAGGTCCATCCAAGATCGGCTGGAGATGAAGTCACCATTTAAAAATATTCTTTAAGACGAAAGTTACTGTGCTATAATGATACCTTTCCATATACTTGTTTTTCTTTCTCAGTAGGTTTCTGGACAATAGGGTCTGCCATCTATACCTGTAACTTCAGTGCTTAGTGAAAGGTCTGAAACAATGTAAATATAGAGCAGTGTCTCTACTGAGAAAAGGACTCTGGGAAAGGAGGGCAGGGAAGGGGCAGGGGCTGAAGTTTGGGGCCCACCATGAGGTGGTGGAAAAGGACCTAAGCTGGGGGTTAAAGTGTTTTACAGGCATCGATCACAAGGAGGAGATGAGAAATTATACCCATGTGTGACAAATATACTATAAACCATGAATCTCCTAGAAAAGTGGTAACAGAGAAAAAATGAAAAATACAAAGATATTCATTGAGGTAAAGCAATCAGAAGGAGATCAGTGGAAGTTTGGAGGAATATACTTGCATATCCTTAGGAAGAACACACCATATGTGTTCAAGAATATAAGAAATAAACAATTTCCTGAACTCAAAAGTTTGCTAAATTCGGAGGCCATGCAGTGGTGACAGCCACATAGAAGTGATTATTCGGTCAGAGATGAGATCAGGAAGATTATAAAGACAAAGTACAAATATGAGTCACTGATGGCTTAAAAATACTAGTAGTCTTCATTCATTTCAGAACCTGTCTTCCTCAAGCGGCAGAGTATGCAAACCCAGTTTCCCTTCAGTTAGTGGGGCAGTCCCTACTGTTGTTGTTCCGCATTGAGGACAAGGTCCTGCAGAGGCCCACAAGAGAGTCCACAATGATGTTCCTGGTGGAGATGACCAATGACAGTGGAGAGAGGGATCTGTTAGAGGTTTAGGCCTATCATGTCTATGTGGGAATCCCAGGACTCCCTGACTAGGAACCTGGGTGATGATGTGGTCTGGTAGTGACCAGTGTACATCATTGAAGTAGACTGGCCTTTTGCCCTTATCCAATTTTCTTGTAGTTCTTATTTTATCTGACAAAGGTAATCACTCAGAGTGATTGAGGAAGGTGAAATAGGAAGTAGATGAGTATAGTATCTAGATTTAAGTAGAGACTATCTGATTAAGTACTTTATATTTAAGTCTCTTTTAGGTATTTTGGCTTGCTTGCTGCAATTACTGAGTCACTGAAAACTACTTTACACTTTAACATTAATATGTATATTTCCTCCTAACTTCTGGATACATGTGCTTTATATCATGGGCTCATGGAATTTGAGCTCAGACCTAGAGAGAGGTTACACAGTCTCCTATGCTGAGTATGGTTCCCAGATCAGATCGATGGGGTTTACAGTCAACAATATTTAGATACTTTCCCTATATTTAGAAGCTATTCTCTTCCATGGTCCAGCTTTCTAATCCTTTTTCCAACTATTATGCTATTCCCAGACAGTAAGTTTAGTCCAGCTGCATGCTAGCTGCTGGGCTCAGGCAAAATTAGTAGAGTCCTGGGCCCCCATGGAATATACCTAAAACAGAACTAACAGCTTTTCCCAAAATGGAAACCCCAAATCTCTTCTGCTATGTTCTTACCTTTAGGTTTCTGATTATTAAACAATTTGTTATGCTTTATAGCTTAATGCTTTTCAGCCACAAAGCTGCAGATGTTACTATGATGACAACCTGACTTCCCTGGGCAGATGACCTCATCATGTTCTGGAACCTCACCGCCCCAGAGCCCTGGCCCACTAGGGAAAGATGGAAGCAGGCTGGAGGGCGGCAGGTGGTGGCGCACTTGGTTGAGCGCACATGTGACAGCGTGCAAGGACACAGGTTCGAACCTCTGGTCCCGGGGGAAAGTTTCACAAGTGGTGAAGCAGTACTGCAGGTGTCTCTCTCCTTCTCTATCACCCCCTTCCCTCTCAATTTCTGACTTCCTCTATCCAACAAATAAAGATTTTTAAAAAATTAAAAATAAAACAAAAAAAGAAGCAGGCTGGAAGTATGGATTGACCTGCCAATGCCTATGTCCAGCGGAGAAGTAATTACAGAAGCCACACCTTCCACCTTCTGCACCCCATAATGATCCTGGGTCCATGCTTCCAGAGGGATAAAGAACAGGGAAGCTACCAATGGAGGGGATGGGATAGGGAACTCTGGTCGTGGGAACTGTGTGAAATTGTATCCCTCTTATCCTTCGATCTTGTCGTAGTACCAAAACCTGGAAGCAAACCAGGTGCCCAACAACAGATGAGTGGCTGAGAAAGCTGTGGTCTATATACACAATGGAACACTACACAGCTATTAAGAACACCGAATTCACCTTTTCTGACCCATCTTTAATGGAGCTAGAAAGAATTATGTTAAGTGAGATAAATCAGAAAGACAAAAGAGTATGGGATGATCCCACTCATAAACAGAAGTTGAGAAAGAAGAACAGAAAAGGAAACTCAAAGCAGAATCTGACTGAGTTTGGAGTAGGGCACCAAAGTAAAAATCTCTGGCCTAAGGGTAGATATTCAACTTCACTGTGGTGGTGGGGGGGCACAGACTTTTGGTTGTGGGAATGGTGTTAATATACACTCCTATTAGCTTACAGTCTCATAGATCACTATGTACTATGAGAGAGGAAAGGGATTAAACGTCTCAATCTTTTTGATGTATAGAACATAGCTCTGAGTCTATGTTACTTCACTATAAGCACTTACAACTTCAAATTGCTAATCATATTGAATTTTAACAGTGGGCTCAAATTGCTAACACATATCTAAAAATAACATAGTCTTTGAAATATTAATGTTCTTTTTATCTCTAAATTTGTCTATTTATTATTATTTTTATTTATTGGATAGAGATAGCCAGAAATCAAGAAGGCTGCAAGTCTCTCTCTTTCTCTCTCTCTCTCTCTCTTCCTGTCTCCCTCTTCCCCCTCAATTTCTTTCTGTCTCTATCCAAAATAAATAAAAAACATATTTTAAATATCACTATAGTTCCCTTAATTTCTTTTTTTAAATTTTTAAAAAAATTTTATTTATTTTCTCTTTTGTTGCCCTTGTTGTTGTGCTGTCACCAAATTATTTGGCAACTGGGTTAACTTTGGCAATTACTTTGTTAGTATTTGCCGTATTGTACAAGACCCCAGCATAATTTATGTTCTTTTTAACATATTTACATATAGCTGTATCTTATAAAGTAATGTCACCAGTTGTTTCTGTTCTCCCTGGTCAAAGCCTTTAGAAGATTAATATTTCGGGGCTGGGTGGTGGCGCACCTGGTTGAGCACATGCATTACAATGCACAAGGACCTGGTTTTGAGCCTCTGGTCCCCGCCTACAGCGGGAATGCTTTACGAGTGGTAAAGCAGGGCTACAGGTGTCTCTCTGTCTCTCTCCCTCTCTATCACCTCCTCCTTGTGATCGATGCCTGTAAAACACTTTAACCCCCAGCTTAGGTCCTTTTCCACCACATCATGTACCAGGGCCCCTTGTTTGTTATTGTTGTTGTAGTTATTATTGTTGTCGTTGTTAGATAGGACAGAGAGAAATGGAGAGAGGAGGGGAAGACAGAGAGGGGGAGAGAAAGACCTAAAAAAGATACCATAAAGTACCTAACCAAATAGTTTCTACTTAGACCTGGATACCCTCCTCACCTACTTTCTATTTCATTTCCCTCAATCACTCCAAAGCTTGCAGGGGAGTGGATGAGATACAGACCTCTTGATTGGAACTGTGTGAAATTTTACCCCTCTTATCTTAAGATCTTGTTGATTATTATTAAATCAATAAAAACTATGGTTGGAAAAGCTATAACAGATATTTCTATTTCTTTTCTATACAGAAATGCATCCTACCATTTCCGATACCCCACTATTTAATAGTAGGGTGGTAGGGGGTACAAAATGTCCAACATTCTCTTTGTGATTTTTAATATCAAATTCCCTGTGGCCAGCGGAGAATATCACAGCATTCACATTGACTAGGAGGACACGCTTTACTTCACTGTATCAAGTGATTTATATCTGCCATTTAAGAATAATAGGAGATGGAGTATATGATCTGTGAACCTGCTGGGCTTCTAATGGAAAGGCTATCTCCTGACCCAAGAAGGGCAGTTAATTCATTATGGTACCAATGAAGCTAAAACCATTTTAAATTTCATTGCGCTTTAATGGGTATATCTCTCCTTTAATTAGACATTGTGTTGATGCTGTTTTATGGTGATTTGACTTGCCAAACTGATCAGGGGACATGAAGATCCATTTATAAATGAATGAGTCAAACGTTTCAAGCTTGTTAAAGCTAGCAAACCCTTCCAGAACTTTCCCCTCTAAGAAAATAGAAATATATTCATGGGTGAGAAGACATATACAAGACAGGTGGTTTGGTTGAAAATGATATATTTTTTATAGATTTTTAAATTAAAAAAATTTTTTTATTGGGGAAATAAAGTTTTACATTCGACAGTAAATACAATAGCTTGTACATGCATAACATTTCTTAGTTTTCCATATAACAATACAAACCCCACTAGGTCCTCTGTCATCCTTCTTGGACCTGTATTTCCCCCACCCACCCACCCCAGAGTCTTTTACTTTGGTGCAATACTCCAGTTCCAGTTCAGGTTCTACTTGTGTTTTCTCTTCTGATGTTGTTTTTCAACTTCTGCCTGAGAGTAAGATCACTCCATATTCATCCTTCTGTTTCTGACTTATTCCACTTAACATGAATTTTTCAAGGTCCACTCAAGATTGGCTAAAAATGGTGAAGTCACCATTTTTGTAGCTGAGTAGTATTCCATTGTGTACATAGACCACAACTTGCTCAGCCATTCATCTGTTGTTGGACACCTGGGTTGCTTCCAGGTTTTGGCTATTATAAATTGTGCTGCTAAGAACATATGTGTACACAGATCTTTTTGGATGGGTGTGTTGGGTTCTTTAGGATATATCTCCAGAAGAGAAATTGCAGGATTATAGAGTAGGTCCATTTCTAGCCTTCTGAGAGTTCTCCAGGCTGTTCTCCATAGAGGCTGGACCCACTGACATTCCCATCAGCAGTGTAGGAGGGTTCCTTTGTCCCCACAACCTCTCCAGCATTTGCTGCTACTACCTTTTCTGGTGAATGATATACTCACAGGAGTGAAATGGTATCTCATTGTTGTCTTTATTTGCATTTCTCAGATAATCAAAGGCTTGGAGCATTTTTTCATGTGTTTTTTGGCCTTTTGGGTTTTGCACCTATTCCCATTTTTGTAGCATTTTGATCATAAAGGGATGTTGTATTTTGTCAAAGGCTTTCTCTGCACCTACTGATATGACCATGTGGTCTTTGGTCTTGCTTTTATTGATGTGGTGAATCAAGTTGATTGATTTACATATATTAAACCAACCTTGCATGACTGGGATAAACCCCACTTGGTCATGATGAACAATCTATTTAATAAACTGCTGTATCTGATTGGCTAGAATTTTATCCAATATTTTAGCATATGTATTCATCATATTGGTCTTTAGTTTAATTTTTTGGTTGTGTCCCTGTCTGCTTTTGGTATCAAAGTGATGTTGGCTTCACAGAAGCTGGGAGTATTCTAGTGTGTTCAATCTTCTGGAAGACTTTTAAAAGTATTAGTTCTTCTTTGAAGGTTTTATAGAATTCATTTGTAAAACCATCTGGTCTAGGATTTTTATTCTTGGGAAGGTTTTTGATAACGGTTTCAATTTCATTAGCTGTGATGGACCTGTTCATGTTATCTATTTCCTCTTTACTTAATTTTGGACATTTGTAGGTATCTAGGAAATTGTCCATTTCTTCCAGGTTCTCTAGCTTGGTGGCATATAGTTGTTCATAGAAGCCGCACATGATATGTAGAATTTCTGTGTTTTTTGTTGTGGTAGCAGCCTTCAGGATCCTTTCTTTATCCTTATTCCTGATCACTCTAACTATGATGTATCTTGGTGTCTTTAAGTCTGGATTAATTCTTTTTGGGACCCTCTGGGCTTCTTGACCCTGTATGTCTTTGATGTTGTCTAGACTAGAGAAATTCTCAGCTATTATGTCCTGAAGAATGCTTTCTTCCCCTCCCTCTGGTAAGCCAATAATGTGTATATTATTTCTTTTGATGTCATCCCATAGTCTCTGTTGTTGTTTTCAATATCTCTTAATCTTTTTGAGATATCTGACTTCTGTTTTAGTTGTCTCTAATTTGTCCTTTTTTTTATTTCTTTATTGGGGAATTAATGTTTTACATTCAACAGTAAATACAATAGTTTGTAAATGCATAACATTCCCCAGTTTCCCATATAACAATACAACCCCCACTATGTCCTCTATCGTCCTTCATGGACCTATATTCTCCCCACCCACCCACCCCAGAGTCTTTTACTTCGGTGCCATATGCCAATTCCATTTCAGGTTCTACTTGTGTTTTCTTTTCTGATCTTGTTTTTCAACTTCCGCCTGAGAGTGCTAAACTCTTTATCATTTTAATCTTAGTACATATGGTGTCTAAGCAAACAGGCAGAAGTTGAAAAACAAGATCTAATTTGTCTTTGATCTAGCTAATTCTGTCTTCAGCCTCATTTATTCTATTCTCTCTGCCCTCTACTGTTTCCAACAGTTCTTTTATTTTCCTACCCTGTTCTGATACTGTTTCAGCTTGTTCAGCTAGTTGTGTTCTTAGTTCAGATATTTCAGCTTTCAGCTTTTTAATAACCTTGAGTTAATTAGTGTTTTCTTCCAAAGTCTTGTTTGTTGTTTCTGCATTTCTGATGACAATTCTTTCATAGTCTTTACTCACTCCTGTGATTATTTCCTTAACTAGTGTCTGGATGTTGATCTCATTATTTTTTGCTTCAACTTTTGGAGGGATTTTAGCTGCCCTCATGTCCTGGTTCATTTCTCCAGTGTTTCTTCTTGTTGGTTTAACCATTCTACATAGTCTGTTTTGAGGTCCCTCTCTCAGTACTTTTCCAGTTACTGGTCACTCTTGCCTGGATTGCCTTGTATCTTAGTATGGTAATTAAAGGGTTCATAGTTGTGGACATTTACAGTGTTTCAATAGTATTTTAATCCCTGAGTTGGAGCTCAGTGGTTTAAAAGCCTCTTTTGTTCTTTTTCTTCCCTGTAGGTTATGGGAGCCTGAGGGTGAGGGCTTTTAAAATATAAATAGGCTTTTTAGCTTAATCACTGACTCCTGACCAAGACATAAAGCACAGTGGGGCAGAGATAATCCAATGGTTATGCAAAGAGACTTTCACAGCCCCACTGCTAGGCCACTGAGGTATTGATCTTCTCCTGAGTTTCCTCGTTAGTTTTCTGTCCCCTGATGTCTGCACAGGATTTCTCCACAATTGCTCCAGATTCTGAAGGCAGCAGCAGTGGAGACTCACAGTTGCATTCAGTGAGTCTTAGGGGAGTCCTCTCCTCCCTTCAGCCGTCTTTTTGTTGGTTAAACAGACTGGAGGTGGTGTCTCAACTGGTAAACTGCTGGACTGTTATCAACCACTTAATCTCACCCTAGTCTCCTCTCTGTCTATGAGCCACAAATTTTTGCACTCACGGGTGATTTGGTGGGTTCCTGAAGTTGTTCTAGTCCGTTCTTGTTATGGTTCCAAGTGGTCTCCTTTGGTGTTCCTCGTTGTCCTGGAAGATGAGAGGAGAGAAGCACAGCAGCTTCTGCTCCCAACCATGTAATTTTTTACTATGCTGAGACAGAGAATCTTTTGAAATGGTTAATATGTTTTTGTTAACTTGGTTAATGTATTTTTAATTCCTAAATATTACAATCAAAAATAAAATAGCTAATTCACTTGAACTTTCATTCATTTAGCACTTTTCTTTTTTCTTTTTTTTTTTTTTTTTTTTCCTCCAGGGTTATTGCTGGGCTTGGTGCCTGCACCATGAATCCACCGCTCCTGGAGGCCATTTTTCCCCCTTTTTGTTGCCCTAGTTGTTGCAGCCTCTTGCGGTTATTATTGCCATTGTTGACGTTGCTTTGTTGTTGGATAGGACAGAGAGAAATGGAGAGAGGAGGGGAAGACAGAGAAAGGGGGAGAGAAAGATAGACACCTGCAGACCTGCTTCACCCGTGAAGCGACTCCCCTGCAGGTGGGGAGCCGGGGGCTCGAACCGGGATCCTTACAGCCGGTCCCTGCGCTTTGCGCCACGTGCGCTTAACCCACTGTGCCACCGCCCGACCCCCCATTTAGCACTTTTAATTTTTTTAAATCATCACCAGAGCTTTACTGTACCAGTGAAGGGAGACTCTTGCAGACAGAGTAAGAGAGGGAAAAACATCACAGAATCCAAGCTTTCCCAAACACAGTAGGTATGAGATCAAATGTGTAGTACGCATGGTAAAGCAGTACAACGGATAGATGAGATGACAGCAAAACTTATTTCCTTATGTCCTTCCAAGTCTATACTTACCACCTAGGTATATAAGGATGGATACATTACTAAATAAACCACAAAGTAACAAACACTGACCTCCTCAAGACATGAAGAAATTTACATCATCTTGATTAAAATCAAGTAGGTAATAGCAAAAAAAAAAAAATTGCAAGCTTATTTCAAATTCTAATTTTAAGCTTATTTAAGCTATCAAGATTCACTGCCTCTGGCTCTATCAGCATAATAATATTTACCAGGTGTTTATAGATCTCCTTTATTAATCTCCTTACAGAAGTATGTTAAATAAGGATGCCTTTTTAAATGTCAGTGGAATATATTTTTCCAGTGAGTGAAAGCCCAGGACATTTTTGAAGAATAGCATATTGATTAAGACATTGTATATCTGGCCAGTTAATACCAGATTAGGGAATTATGAAGAGAATAAAGTTGTTCACTCTAACTACACAGCTAAAGTGGAAACAGCTTACCTGGCAGGGAAATGATACTGTGATTGTTGGCATCAAGGGAAATGCTCTTTCCTTTGAGACACGAGGCTGGGCCAAATCTGAGGTTCAGGGGCCATAGCATTAGTCCCTTAAACTCTCATCTTCTGCATCTGCAAAGGAGCTAGACAGGAAGAGGGGATTTTTCTAGCCTAACATCCTTTAGCATTTATCAGCCAAGCTAGCCACTGAAATCATACAAAGAGCTATAAAAATACCAATTCTAAGACCCTCTCCCCAGAGATTCTGATTCAATTGGTCTAAGGAGGGACCCCCTAGCATCAAGTAATTGGAAAGTTTCTGAAGTGTTTCTTTCCAGAACCATTGAACTAGATATCAAGTGAGATGCAGTTGAAATTTCATTGCAACTGGATAAGCCAAAAGGTACTTCTAGAAACTTAACCTTGGATGTGGTTTTTAGCACAGCAATTTACAGCATTTTAGAGTTGGTTATAAATAAGCCAAGTCCTTTGAGTTTCTCTCCAAGATTTTGCTTGAGACACATGCTCTCTTGGAACTTGTTGACCTATATTTGTAGTTTGCTCTCAAAAGTTCAAAACTTATGAAAGTGACATTTTGAATGACATATGAAAATGCTTTTTTCCCCTGCAGTTTTTGTTGATAGGCCTTGTTTACTTCCTATGCCTGTAGAGGACTTTGAAAATCAGCTCCAAAAATGTTGTCCCAAAGCATTTTAAAGATAACACAAATGGGCAGTTAACTAAATTAGGCCACAGTCACTTCACAGACTTGAGTAACCAATACAATCTCGATCACAAAACTATTTATGAAAATAATATCTACCTGGCATTTTATAGTAAACAAAATAAAAGCAGTAAACTTCTTATAGAATTCGTAAGTGGGAATGTACTTTCATCTGGGTTTCTACTTTATCCTTGATGCTGTTATAAGAGCAGAGTTTTTATATTAAAAAAAAAAAAGTATAATATTTTGGCCAGGGGAGATAGCACAATGATTATAAAAAAGAAGGTCATGCCTGAGGCTTCTAGGTGCTATATTAAATTCCTTGTACTGCCATTAGCCAGTGCTTTTTAAAAAAGGGTGTGTGTGTGGGGGGCGGGGAGGCCGTGGCGCACCTGGTTAAGCACACACAGTATTAAGTGCAAGGACCTGTGCAAGGACTGGGCTTTGAGCCCCAGGCTCCCTACCTGCAGGGGGGATGGCTCATAAGCAGTGAAGCAGGTCTGCAGGTGTCCATCTTTCTCTCTCCCTCTGTATCCCCCACCCTCAAATTCTCTCAGTCCTATCTAATAAAATGGAAAAAAAAGGCCACTGAGGTCAGTGGATTTGTAGTGCTGTCCCTGCACCCTAGAGATGCCCCAGAAGCAAAAACTAAAATAAATAAATAAATTGTTAACAAAGTGGTCTAGGAAGGGGCACAGTGGTAGAATTTCAGACTTTCAGGCTTAGCGTCCCAGTTTTCATGCCTGCCATCAGTTGTCCTTTTTTTCTCTGTGTATCCCTCTTGTGCAATAAAATAATAAATCTTTAAAACAAATGGTTACATTTTACCTGAAAAAGATCACTTAGTGCCAAAAACTTTGAAAACCTGACATTAAGTAATATGTGTAAAATCATACAGTTAGTAAATAACAAAGCTGAATTCAAGATTCGTTCCTCTTAGTAGCCTCTTCATGTGTATTTAAAATAAGAAATCAATCAGGAAAGTGACCATACAATCTCACTTCTGGAAGAGGCTCCATTTCAAGAAAACATGTGTTACCTCTATGAGGCAGTTTGTTACTTCTTAACAATCAATAACATGGTAACCAAGTTGTAAGCACCCTGAGTTGAAGCAGTTATGTAAGGCTCTGTCATAAATTTAACTATCAGTAACTAAAATATTCTCAGTAACAAGGAGGTTGAGTTGGATGACTTTGTTTATCAATAAACTTCAAGATAAGATAACTATCAGTGCAAATTTGAAGGTTGTTAGCAAGAGAAACACTGATGTTATTAAAAGTACCTAAAATTCCACAGCCTAGGAAAGCCCCAACTCCTTAAAAAAAAACAATCCTCAAGGTAAAAACGATGTCAAAGAATGAAATGATAAAAATTGTTCCTACCAGTTTTATGTGCTATATTCCCTTAGAGAGGTGTGCTCTACCTGTGAAAAGGGGCCATTAAACTAGTTCAGAGGCTGACACTCCACCCCACCACCCTCTATTCCCAGGAGCTTTCATGAGAATGTGCTCAGGGCTATCTGCTGCTTCTATGCCACCAGTCCCCAGCTCCTACCCAGTTCTCAGACTCAAATCACTCAGATCCTTCATTCACTCAGGAATTTACCTTCAAGTGGACTGTCACGGAACACCTAGTTTCCGGGAAGGAAAAAGTCGCAAGCTCAACTTTTCACATGTCTGTTTGAAGTTAGAAATGTGAATAGGATAGGATTCTTTCGCTTAAAGGATTTTTAATTTTTAAAAAATTATCTTTATTTATTATAATTAGAGACAGCAAGAAATCAAAAGAGAAGGGGTGACAGAGAAGGAGAGAGGCAGAGCCCCGCAGCCCTGCTTCACCACTCACAAAGCTGTCATCCTGAGGATGTGAATCAGGGGCTCGAACCTGGGTCCTTGCACACTGTAACATGTGTGCTCATCCAGGTGCACCACCACGTGGCCCACTTAAAAGTTTCGTGAGTTTGAAGGAAAATAAGATATGTTCTAAATGGTGGGAAGACTTCTCAATGTTATCATACAATTGTCTCGTGGCAGGCTTCACCTTTGTTTATGATGCAACATTTCAAATGTGAAAAGGTTAACTTACAGGGCACCAATGTAAAAACACTGTGGTGAAGGGGAGGGTGGCCATTGGGCTTCCCGGCGTGGCGGGGGAGTGGGGGGCGGGGGGGTGGGGTTAGGACACAGTCTTTTGGTGGTGGGAGTGGTGTTTATGTACAATCCTATTAAAGTGTAAACATATAAACCACTATTTAATTAATATGAGAGGAGAAAAATTAATCATATGTCTAGAACTTCTTAAAACACAGACTGAGTCTTTTTAATACATAGGCTGTCCTTGATATGTTGACTCTCTCAAAAGCCTAGACCAGGGAGAACAGAAGCAATCGGTAGCACAGCTATATACAAGACGCTGGGTATTATACCCCAAACCCTAACAAAGGGACTTTCCAAAATTAACCCTATCACCAAATAATGTGACGATAACAATAACTATCCATTGTCTTCTTGAACCCTAAGACAACAGGAACCTCACATTTCCACTATGAAGCCTATATTTCCCCCAGTCCTGGAATCTTAGGGTGGGGTCCACTTTTCTGCATGCTGCTCTCAATCCAAATCAAATAATATTGCATCCACGGATCGAAACCTATTCAATGCAGTGAGTGCCACCCCAACATGCTTCACTTCAGACTGTGAACAGAGACTTCAGGTGTGGAATAATAACCCTTCATTCAGCTTCATCACTCGGGTGAGACCTTTCCTTTCATAGTATTCTCTAATTCCATTCCAGGTGGTCCACTCCCCAATAAAGTTCCTGCGGCACCCCCAACCCGAATGCCAGGGAGCCTGACAGGGTCATCTTCTCTGGACCTGCATTCAGACTTCAAGGAAGCTGGGCAGGAGGACGGGAATGGGATGACACATTCTCCCCCCGTTATTGTTACAAATAATTATACTGTCACAATTGATTAATAGTGCTTTGGCAGTGCCTGGTGGAAATGGAGAGTCAGAAGCACCCCCTCTCCAGACACAGGAGCATATTTGAAAGTTACATTATGAAAGTGGAGAAGGTGGGTCAACATAGACGGAAAAAAGAAGTCATGTTATGACTTGCCCCTCAAAGAAAGAATACAGAGATTGAGGCCTCCCAGGTGCAAGTAGACGTACTGAAACAAAGAAAGATTAATAGTTAAACTGTACCAGACCTAGATGAGCAGTGGTCCACGACTAGGCAAAGATCTGTATGCCCCCATAGAAGATTAATGGTAGAGATAGCCCTCAGCAAAAGTCTAAAACAATTCTGGGTATGACCTCCCCTGAGAACAGAACGATACAAAGCATTGTTCCATTCTTTACAATTATAGGGGAGTAACATGTAGCTTGCCAAAGCGACAAGACTATAATGTTTATTGTTACTTCTTTGTGAGCTAGTTGTCTAGGCAACCTGACTGTAACCTGAAAAAAGTAAAAAGCTAATGCAGTTTCACTATTAAAATGAGTCCAGATTCACCCTCCAATAGAGTGTGGTGTCTGTTCTCCCTCGCACCGACTCCTGACCTACCTGGGAGGTTGCCTTCAAGACCCCTGACCCTCCTGCTGCTCATCCGCTGTGGTGGTCCGCGGCAAGTCCCCAAACCTAGATATAGTCCAGGTCCCCTGACATAGAGCATATGTTCACACGTGCCCATAAACTAGGGGAAACATATATACCTGAAAGCAGAAGTACACAAGAGCCTGCAGGGAACACCCCCCAACACTTCATCTGCACTCTTCCAGTCTTTAGGTCCGTGATTGTTCAACAATATGTTTGGCTTTGTATGTTAACTCTCTTTTCAGCCACCAGGTTCCGGATGCCAGCAAGATGCTGACCAGACTTCTCTGGACAGACGACCCCATCAATGTGTCCTAGAGCTCTGCTTCCTCAGAGACCCACCTTACTAGGGAAAGAGAGAGGTAGAATGGGAGTATGGACCAACCAGTCAACGCCCATGTTCAGCGGGGAAGCAATTACAGAAGCCAGACCTTCCACCCTCTGCATCCCACAAGGACTCTGGGTCCATGCTCCCAGAGGGATAGAGAATGGAAAGGCTATCAGGGGAGGGGATGGGATATGGAGATCGGGTTATGGGAATTGTGCGGAACTGTACCCCTCTTATTCTATGGTTTTGTTAATGTCTCCTTTCTTAAATAAAAAACAAAAGCAAAAAAAGAAAAAAAAGAAAAGGTTAATTTATTCTTTCAAGGAATTTAGATTCTGGCTAGTTCATATTTCCATGACTGAAATTGCAGAGTTACATTAACCTGTACCCCCTTTCCTTCTGTTATTATATTTTACTTGTTAATGCTTTTATTTATTCCGTTTTGTTGCCCTTGTTGTTGTTTCTTAATTTTTGTATTTATTAAGTTATTATTGATGTCGTCACTGTTGGATAGGACAGAGAGAAATGGAAAGAGGAGAGGAAGACAGAGTAGGGGAGAGAAAGATAGACACTTAGGCCTGCTTCACTGCTTGTGAAGCTAATCCCCTGCAGGTGGGGATCCCGGGGCTCGAACTGGGATCCCTGTGCTGGTTGTTGCACGTGCCATGTGTACTTAAACTTTCCTCCTTTTATTTTTTTTAGGGAAGTAATACTTATGTTCTTTGCCAAACTGCCTATAGTTCAAGAAACTGAATTCAGTCTCAACCACTACACTAAAAAAAATGAAATAACTCACTTTATACTGGATGATCTCAAGCAATTTTGTTTCTGTTACTCTTGTTTATGCTACTAATTTATTTACTCATTCATTCTTCATTTTTTTAATTTGTTTACTGGGGGATTAATGTTTTACATTTGACAGTAAATATGATAGTTCGTACATGCATCTCAGTTTTCCACATAACAATACAACCCCCACCAGGTCCTCTGTCATCCTTTTTGGACCTGTATTCTCCCCTCCACCCACCTCAGAGTCTTTTACTTTGGTGCAATATGCCAACTCCAGTTCAAGTTCTACTTGTGTTTTCTCTTCTGATCTTGTTTTTCAACTTCTGCCTGAGAGTGAGATCATCCCATATTCATCCTTCTGCTTCTGATTTATTTCACTTAACATGATTTCTTCATATAAGATGGGATGAAAATGGTGAAGTTACCATTTTTTTATAGCTGAGTAGTATTCCATTATGTATGTAGACCTCAATTTGCTCAGCCACTCATCTGTTGTTGGACACATGGGTTGCTTCCAGGTTTTGGCTATTACAAATTGTGCTGCTAAGAACATATGTGTACACAAACCTCTTTGGAAGGGTGTGTTGGGTTTAGGATATATCCCCAGGAGAGGAATTGCAGGGTCATAGGGTAGGTCCATTTCTAGTCTTCTGAGTGTTCTCCAGACTGCTCTCAACAGAGGTTGAAGCAATTGATATTCCCACCAGCAGTCCATGAGGGTTCTTTTGACCCCACGACCTCTCCAGCATTTGTTGCTGCTACCTTTTCTGTATTTTGACATTCTCACAGGAGTGAAGTGGTATCTCATTGTTGTCTTTATTTGCATTTCTCAGATAATCAAAGGCTTGGAGCATTCATATATTTTTTCGGCCTTTTGGATCTCTTCTTTGGTGAATAGTCTATCCATTTCCTCTCCCCATTTTTGGATGAGGTCATTTGTTTTCTTGTTATTGAGTTTGGCAAGCTCTTTATATATTACTAGCCTCTTGTCTGATATATGTCATGTAAAGATCTTCCGCCATTCTGTGAAGGGTCTCTTGGTTTGGATAATGGTTTCTTTTGCTGTGCAGAAGCTTTTCAATTTGATGTAGTCCCACAGGTTTATACTTGCCTTAGTCTTTTTTGTAATTGGATTTGTTTCACGGAAGATGTCTTTAAAAGGTATGCGGAAAAGAGTTCTGCCAATATTTTGCTCTAAATATGACAGTTTCTGGTCTAACATCCAAGTCCTTGATCCACTTGGAATTTACTTTTGTGATTGGTGAAATACAGTGGTTCAGTTGCATTCTTCTTCATGCTTCAATCCATTTTTTCTAACAACATTTGTTGAAGAGACTCTGCTTTCCCTATTTAATAGTCTGGGCACCTTTGTCAAAGATTAGATGTCCATAGGTGTGTGAGATTACTTCTGGGCTTTCAATTGTATTCCATCTAATCTAGTTCATATATTTTGTTACCCTGTTCTGATACTGTTTTAGCTTGTTCAGTTAGTTGTATTCTTAGATCAACTATTTCAGCTTTCTACTCTCTAATAACCTTGAGGTAATTAGTGTTTTCTTCCAGAGTCTTATTTGTTGTCTCTACATTTCTGATGACAATTCTTTCAAACTCTTTACTCACTCTTGTGAATATTTCCTTAACAAGTGTTTGGATGTTGACCTCAATATTTTGTATTTTAACCATTGGGGGGGGGGGTTTAGCTGGACTCTTGTCTTGGTTCATTTCTCCAGTATTTCTTCTTGTTGGTTTATATAGTATGTTCTGAGGTCCCTCTTTCAGTACTTTTCAAATTACTGATCACTCTTGCCTGGAGTGACTTGTGTATAAGTAAGGTACTTAAATAGTTTACCGTTGTGGAAATTAACAGTTGTTTCAATATTATTTCAACCTCTGAGTTGGAGCACAGAGACTGTTAAAAGCCGTTTTTGTTCTTTTTCTTCCTTGTAGGTTATGGGAGCCTGAGGGATTTGAAACTATATGTAGGCTTCTTATCTTAATCACTCACTCCTGACCAAGAGATAAAGCAGAGTAGGGGAGAGATAGCACAGTGGTTATGCAAAGAGACTCTCACACCCCAAGGCTCCAAACTCCAGGCTCAATTCAGCTTCTCTGCCAAGCTGGGCAGCACTGCTGGGACCTGTGAGTTTCTTAACAAGTCCTGTCTACAGTATGTACGTTCTAAGACAATTCATCACCACATTCTCAGCAGAAGAACAACAGAGAAAGACTCCCACTATACAGCCCCCTGCTAGGCCACCCAGGCATAGCTCTTCTCCTGAGCTTCCTGGTCAGTTCTCTGTTCCCAGATGTCAGCACAAGGCCTTCCCCCTACTGCTCCAGCTTCTGAAGGAAATAGCAATTCTATACTAACAATTTGTATAAAGCATTCAAAGAAGAAATAACATCCTCCTCAAACTCTTCTACAAAGTAGAAGAGGAAATACTCCCAAACACATGTTATGAAGCTAACATAACTTTGAACCCCCAAACAGGAAAGGGATACACCAAAAGAGAAAATTATCGACCTATAGCCTTGGTGAACACTGATGCAAAGAACCTCAACAAAATATTGGCTAATATAATCCAAATCATATTAAGAAAATAGCCCACCAGGACCAAATGTGATTCATTTCTGGGAAACATGGATGGTTCAACATCCACAAGTCCATCAGTGCAATCCACTACATAAAAATAAAGATTAAAAAATCCCTTGATTTTATCAATGGATGCAGGGGAAAAAAGCATTCTGAAAAGGGCCCTCAAAAAATTGGGAGAGGCAGGAAAATTCTCCAGCACAATAATGACTATATATGACAAGCCCACAGCTAACAAAGCCTTCCCCATAAAGTCAGGAACAAGGCAAGGATGTCCACTCTCACCACTTTTATTCAACATAGACCTAGAAGTCCTTGTCAGGCAAGAAAGAGATATTAAAGGAATTCAGATTGAAAAGGCTGAAGTTAAATTATCATTATTTGCATGTGATATGTTGATATACCCAGTGGACTAAAAAAACTACCAAAAAAAAAAAAAAACTACTGGAAATTATCAATAAATTCAGTCAAGTAGAAGGTTACAAAATCAATACCCATAAGTTTGTAGCATTTTTTTTATACAAAAGATGGGCCATAAGAAAGGGAACTGAAGGAAGCAATCCCATTCTTAATTGAACCCCAAAAGATAAAATACATAGGAATAAATCTAACAAAGGAGGTGAAAAGCCTTTTTCAATGAAAAATGCAACATATTGTTATAAGAAATAGAGGCCAACACAAAGAAATTAAATAATATCTGTTGTTCATGGATTGGGAGAATAAATACCATTTAAATGGCAATCCTACCAACCAGTACTGAAACCTCAAGGGTGAAGTTCACTTTCCTATATGTTTCTCCCAATTCATACCAACTGATGCTGCACCTGCTGACCCCAACCCAATCAATGCAACCAGTACCACATCGGCATGGTTCACTTCAAACTGCATCCACAGACATCAGGTGTGGAATGTCAACACACCAGCTTCATTACTCTGGTGAAACCTTTCCTAGCACAGAGGACTCCTTAATTCCATTTTGGGTGGTACACTTTTTAACAACTTCAACACCTACATATAGACCAAGGTCCATGAGATAGGGAATATATACATGTATCCAGAAGTCGGGGAAAAACATATGCCTTAAAGCAAGAGTACACAGTAGTTTGCATTGAGTCAATAAATGTAGCAAGCAAGCAGAAAGACATAAATGACACCATAAAGTACCTAATGAAAGAGTTTCTATTTAGACCTTGATACCCTCTTCATCTACCTTCTACTGCATGTCCCTTAATCACTCCAAAGCTAAACTTGTCAGACAAAGTAAGGACTACAAAAGCTGAATAAGGGCAAGAGACTGAATACTTTAATGATGACTCTCTAGTCACTACCAGACCACCCCAACACCTGGGGCACTACTCAGGCAGAACTGGGATTCTCACACCGACATGATGGGCCTGGAACTCTAACAGATCCCTTTTACCCCTGTCACTGATCATCTCCATCAGGAACAACACTATGGACCCCTCTGTGGCCCCTATTAGACCTGGCCCTCAATGTGGATCAACAAGGGTGGGGAGTGTTCTAGTCTCCAATGGGAGGTTGGATAGCAGATTTTGCCTATCATGTGAGGATGATGGGACCTGAAACTAGCACAGCCTGGAATGTTCCTAGCCATGACCATGGAATGTGAGTTCATACCTACAGGGATGCAGAGGTTACATAGGCCCCTGTGATGAATATGGGCCCCAGGTCAAATCTATGGGGTTTATATTCAACAATATTTATGTACTTTCCCCGTATTTGGGAGATACTCTCTTCCTTGATCCAGCCTTACGCCAGTCCTTACACTTTGCTTAACCTGCTGCTCCACCGCCGGACTCCCAGAATTTTATTTCATCCCATTCCCTGCAGCATAGTTTCAGTCGTATTCAGTGGAGACAAAAATCACTAAAATTCATATTCCTTTTAATATATGGTTCCATTTGTGTATTCTGACTTAAGAAAAAACTCAAATCACATTTAACATTTTAGTAATTCCAATAAATAGTTTTCTAATAGTTTCAATAAATAGCTTATTTGCTAGAGCAACAAAAATGACATGAATACATGGAAGAAACAAATCCAAACTCTCTTCTTAATAAAGATTCTGCTTAGGTGAAATGCCTTGCATTTTATATTTTAGCCATGCGGAAATGAAAAAATGTTTATACAATAAAGAGAAATGTAATCAAGATATCAAATTAAGACTAATAAGTTCCAGGGAAGTAATACATACTATTATAACTTTATATGAATAGGAACAATTTTTACATATTAATAGATTTGAAAGTTGCCAAAGGACAAACTAAACTTATTGTGGTAATCATTCTGACTTTGTATATATGGAATCATGTATACTAAATACTAATACAAAGAACTATGTTAACATCTCAGTTTTAGGGAATTAAAAAAATAGCTTTATTAGACAAGACTTGCATATGTATTTAAAATTTTATTCATTATAAACTACATAGCTATAGGGCAAATTTGTGGATCCCAATGATTTTTTTTTCTTTTCTTTAAATAAATGATTCGGGAGTTGAGTGCTAGCGCAGCGGGTTAAGCGCACATGGTGCAAAGCTCAAGGACCGGCATAAGGATCCCGGTTCCAGACCCCGGCTCCCCACCTCCTTGGGAGTTGCTTCCCAGGTGGTGAAGCCAGTCTGCAGGTGTCTGTCTTTCTCTCCCCCTTTCTGTCTTCCCCTCCTCTCCATTTCTCTCTGTCCTATCCAACAAGGACATCAATAACAACAACTATAATAACTACAGCAACTAAAAACAACAAGGGCAACAAAAGGGAATGAATAAATAAATAAATATTTTAAAAAAGAAATGATTCATCAATTCATTATTAAATTCAAGATTTATCAGATTAGAAAGATGTACATTTATTTAACTTCTCTGACTATATTATTGCTGGAACATTCCACTAATCTTCCTAGTATTTATTTGATTTGATTTGATTTGATTTGATTAGTGACTTAATACTGATTTACAAAACTATATGATGACAGGGATATAATTCTGCACTGTTCCCACCTTTAGAGTTCTGTGTCCCTCTTCCCTCCATTGGAAAGATTATTAGTTCACCCAGGGTCACAGATATGGGTTGACTCTCTATTCTATAACTATCAGTTTATATTTGTACATATTTGTCACTCCTTTTTTTTCCTGTGGTCCTGCCTTTTCCTTTCTAAGTCACAACTACACTGCTTCCAAGTGTCCTTTCTTTCTCTCTCTTTTCCTTCCTTCCTTCCTTCCTTCCTTCCTTCCTTCCTTCCTTCCTTCCTTCTCTTTCCCTCTCTGTCTTCCCCTACTCTCTGCATTTCTCTCTGTCTTATCCAACAACAACGACATCAATAACCACAACAATGTTAAACAACAAGGGCAACAAAAGGGAAAATAAATATAAAAAAGAAAAGAAAAGACAATTCTGGGTGGATTTGCTTTGGCTCAGTTATAACTTATGATCTGATGCAGCCTGGTACCACCTGTAACTTTGGGGTTCTGGCCAAGACATGCTTTCAATATCTGTAGTCAGTAGTTTATAATTCCTGGCAGGGCTGGGTGGTGGTGCACCTGGTTAAGTGCACCAGGACTGGGGTTCAAGACCCCGGGCCCCACCTCCAGTGGGGAAGCTTCACAAGTGTTGAAGCAGGACTGCAGGAGTCTATCTTTCCTCCTCTCTATCACCCCCTTCCCTCTCAGTTTCTGGCTGTCTCTATCCAACAAATAAATAAATATAATATTTTTTTTTGAAAAAAGATGTTTATAATTTCTTTCAAACTAAGCTCTTGAATTTTTTTCCCTAAATTTAGAAGAAAATATAATCAAGAGATGTATATGACCTCCTTACATAGATTAGGTTCCAAATGAGAAGGATTACCTGAGATCAGATTGTGACAAAGTTAAAATAGGTAAGAGTTAAAATAGGAGGGAGTTGGATGGTAGTGCAGCAGGTTAAGTGCAGGTGGCACAACCCACAAGAACCTGTGTAAAAGGATCCTGGTTTGAGCCCCCGACTCCCCACCTGCAGAGGGGTCGCTTCACAGGTGGTGAAGCAGGTCTACAGGTATCTGTCTTTCTCTTTTCATCTCTGTCTTCCCCTCCTCTCTCCATTTCTCTCTGTCCTATCCAGTGACATCAGTAACAACAATAACAATAATAACTACAACAATAATAAAACAAGGGCAACAAAAGGGGACAAATAAATAAATAAATAATAGGTAAGAGGTAACTCCAAATGTTGGAGAGGATGTGGAGAGAAAAAAAAAAAAAAACTTCTGTACTGCAAGTGTGAGTGTAAGCTGGTCCAACCCTTGTGGAAGACAGTCTGGAGATTTTTCAGAACACCAGAAATAGACCTGCCCTCTGACCCAGCAATTTCTCTCCTAGGGATTTATCCAAAGGACTCACCTATGGGAAGAGATCTATGCATCCCCATGTTTATAACACACATAATCAACAAAAGTTGGAAGCATTACAGATGCCCTACTTCAGATGAGCAGCTAAAAAAAATGTAATATATATCTATATCTGTATCTATCTATCTATCTATCTATCTATCTATCTATCTATCTAGGATATAATAATATTCACCTTTTAAAAATGGTGAAGTCATCTTTTTTGTATCATCTTGGATGAAATGGGAAGACATCATGTTGAGTGAGATAAGCCAAAGAGAGAACGATAAATATCAAATGGTTTCACTTATAAGTGGGACCTAATACTTAGGAACAGGGAGGGAAAAAACTAAGTGAAACATGAACTGGACATAGTGTATTGCATCAAAGCAAGGAAGTTGGGGAAATTGGGGAGGGTATGTAGAAGTGGAAGAGAACTGTTGGGGTTGAGCGCATAATGGAATTATAGACATGTGACAATGACTACACTGTAAAGCACTGAGTCCTACAATAGAAAAGTTTTAATAAAAAAAAGATAAGAGGTAATGAAAGCCTATGAGAGAGACAAAGCAATAAAAAAGGAAGAGATATTTTGGGGAGGGGAACTTAACCCCTCCCCACACACACCTTAGTAATCTGCTATGATCAACAGCAAATCTTTTTCATTCTTTTAATTCTAATGTGGTGCCAGAGATTGAATCAAGTCTCCTGCATTTACATTACCATTGAGCTACGTTCTCAGTCCAACTGTCTTTCTATCCCTTTTCATAGAATGACAGAGAGATATTGAAGAAAATGTAAGATTCACCCTTCTGTGGAGTTCTCTTTACTGCTTTCATCTAGTGAGAATTAAACCCAGAGTTTTGTGTAGGTAAGTGTGACACTCCATCATCCCAACAGAGAGGTTTCTAAAGTCCCAGTCTGAAAACTGGGTATCTATATGTAAAAAACAAACAGAAAAATAAACAAACAAACAAAAATAGAATGACCACATTTCACAACACATAAAAGTAAATCCAGAATATATCAAAGACTTAGATCTAAAACCATAAATCATAAAATACATACAAGAATCCATCAGTAGAACACTTCATGTCTGCTTTGGAAATTTATTCCAAGACTCCAATGAAAACACAATACAAATTTAACCAGTTGGATTATATCAAACGCAAAAGTTTCTGCACAGTAGAAGCAACCGTCACCAAAAGAAAAAGACACTCTACTGATTGTGGAAGATAAGTACATGCCATACATTAGACAATGGATTAATAATCAAATTAAATGAAGAACTCTCAACACCCAGATACAAAAAGCAAGCAATCCTATTAAAACAGAAAGTTAAGAAAAGGAAGGAAGGAAAGAAGGAAGGAAGGAAGGAAGGAAGGAAGGAAGGAAGGAAGGAAGGAAGGAAGGGAGGGAGGGAGGGAGGAAGGAAAGTAGGAAGGAAGAAAGGAAGGAAGGAAGGAAGGAAGGAAGGGAGGAAGGACAAGGCAAAAGTATGAAGAGACTTCAAGAATATATTCAGCTATCAAACAGTCATATGGAGACATGTTCAAAGTCTTTGATTATAGAAATACCTATGAATACAAGGAGCCACCACTTCAGACCTATGAGAACACTGTACTTCAAAAAAGTCAAACAGCGATTTCTACTTAGGATATAGAGAACAAAAGGAAACTTTCTACATTGTTGGTGAGAATGTAAATTGGTCTGTTCCCTGTGAAAACAGTATGGAGACTCCTCAAAACATCAGAAATGAATCTGCCATATGATTCAAGAATTCTTTCCTTAGGAATCTGTTCAAATAACACAAAAAAATGTCAGAATTGAGAATAGGACTAGACAGCTGGATAAGGGCAGAGTAGCTCCCAAATATGAGGCAAGTTTATAAATACTATCACCTGTAAACCCCATTAATCTGGTCCAGGGTACTATTCTCATCATCTTCCCAGACAATACTTTTAGCCCACCTGCATGTTAGCTATTAGCTCATGCAAAAATTACACAAGTCATGGGCCCCTTGGAACAAACCTAAAATAGACATCCTACCTTATTCCCATATGAAGACCCTTAGTTCCTTCTACTCTACTCTTATCTTTATGTACCCAATTATTAAACAATTTGTCCTATTTTGTATCTTACTGATTTTCAGCCACCAAGTTGTAGATGCTACCATGAGGTCATCCTGACCTCCCTGGGCAGATGACCTCAACACCGTACCTTGGAACCTCACCTCTCCAGAGTCCTGCCCTAGTAGGGAAAGACAGAAACAGGCTGGGGTTATGGATGAACCTGTTGAAGTCCATGTCCAGCAGAGAAGCAATTATAGAAGCCAGACCTTCTACCTTCTGCACCCCATAAATAATTTTGGTCCATACTCCCAGAGGGATAAAGAATAGTAAAGCTTCTAATGGAGGGAACGGAATATGGAATTCCGGTGGTGGAAATTGTACTTCTCTTATCCTACAGCCTTGTCAATCATGATTAACTCACTAATAATAATGATAAAAAACCTTACTTGGAAATATTTACATGTCTATATTCATGTAGTGTCATTTGTAAGAGCCAAAGTGTAGAAATAACCCAAGTGTCCAACAACAGGTGACTGTCTTTTTTTTTTTTTTTTCCTGACTAGTATAGCCACAGGCCCTTTGGAATATAAGTAAAATATGCCTACTAGCTATCTACAGAACAGAGACGTCCCCCCCCCCCCCCCAATTCTTCATCTGCACTATTACAGCCTTTAGGTCCATGAATGCTCAACAATTTGTTTGGCTTTGTATGTTAACTCTCTTTTCAACCACCAGGTTTCAGATGCTAGCATGATGCCAACCAGACTTCCCTGGACAAACAACCCCACCAATGTGTCCTGGAGCTCAGATTCCCCAGAACTCTGCCCCATGTTCAGCAGGGAAGCAATTACAGAAGCCAGACCTTCCACCTTCTGCATCCCACAATGACCTTGGGTCCATGCTCCCAGAGGGTTAAAGAATAGGAAAGCTATTAGGGGAGGGGATGAGATACGGAGTTCTGGTGGTGGGAACTGTGTGGAGTTGTACCCCTCTTATCCTACGGTTTTGTTGGTGTTTGCTCTTCATAAATAAAAACAAAAGCAAAAAAAAAAAAGGTAACTTGTTAAAGAAATTGTGGTATATATACACAAGGGAAAGTTACTCGGCTGCAAGAAACAATGAAATTGGGTAGGCAAGAAGGAAGAGCATGGTCAGCTGCACATGCAGCCGAAATTTGAGCCTGGCCTTCAACTTACTGGAGGAAGCTTTGGTGCTGTGGTATCTTTCCTTCTCCAGCTATTTCTAAACAACTCTGCTTTAAAGAGTTGACCCTGTTCTCTCTCCCCTCTCCCACTCCCTCTCTCTTTACCTCCCTCCCTTTTTCTCTCAATTGCTGACTTTCTCTGTCCAATAAAGATAATTTAAAAAATTTTCAAAAACAAGTTGACCCTGAGCCAAGAAGCCCCAGTAACAAAAAATAAATTCAGTGAAATATTTTCTGTTGTATGCATAGAACTAGAATGGGGTCAAGTTCGGTGAAATTATTTAGAAAGAGAAGGAAACACTTGGGAGCCAGGTGGTGGCACAGCGGTTTAAGTGCACATGGTGCAAAGCACAAGGACTGGCATCAGGATCCCAGTTTGAGCCCCCATCTCCCCATCTCCAGAGGGGTTGCTTCACAGGCAGTGAAGCAGGTCTGCAGGTGTTTATCTTTCTCTTTCTCTCTCTATCTTGCTCTCCTCTCTTGATTTCTCTCTATCCTATCCTATGGCAACAATAGTAACAACAATGATGATAAACAACAAGGGCAACAAAAGGGAATTTTTTTTTAAGAAAGGAAACAAAACAAGGTTCAATGCACTGTGAAAATGTAATGAACTCTGGTCTATTGTGACAGATCTGGGGAGAGGAGGTTGACAGGGTGAAGAAGTAGAGAGGAAATACTGTTGGTGGAGGGTGGAGTTTCCATAGAAGGTGAGATGTACTAACACCTATTTGGAAGAGGTGGGGAGGATGTGGAACTGTGACCCTTTGACAATAACAACCCTGTAAATTATCAGTTCCTTAATAAAGTGATAAAAATAAAAACCTCAGTCCACATCCAGGCCAATTAAATCAGAATCTCTGGAGACGGGGGTATTTTTAATGTTCCCCTGGTGATTCCTACACTCAGCCAAGACTGAATAGAACAAAGGTTTCTTTTCACACAGCAGAGTCAGAAGAGTCTAAATACTTCTCTGGGCCCCCATCCATAATTCTCGTTGATTTAGAACAATGAAAATCCACCTTTCAAACAAAAAAACAAAAAAAAAAAAACAGTTGGAGAACTTCTCATGAAGAATGCTAAAGGTCTAGTGGTTAGTTATATGTCACTGCGCACATGATGCCACAAGACATATTCTTGGCTAGGTGGGGGTTGGGAGAAGATAAAATAATCATAGGTGACTGAGATTCTGAGCCCTTGTAAATAACAGAAAACTAACGCCATTCAAATACCACAGTACTACACTTTCCCCTGCTGCTGTAGCTATTCCCAGGTGGTACTTGTGGTCCACACACACACAGCAAGGTACACTCTTTACGTTGGGAACTATCTTCTGGTCGCCCTTCTGTTCTCAGTTCACAGTTATTTTGATGAGAAAGTGAACACTGGGTCAAGCTGTAGCACCGGTTATGAAGCACAAGGATCTGTGCAAGGATGCCGGCTTCCCAACCGAAAGAGGTCACTTTGCATGCAGTGAAACAGGTCTGAAGGTGTCTATCTTTCCCTCCCCCTCTCTACCTTCTCCTCCCCTTTCAATGCCTCTCTGTCCTATCCAAAAAAAAAAAAAAATCGAAAAAATGATGCCAGGAACAGTGGTAGTGCAGGCACCAAGCTCCTATGATAACCCTGGAAAGAGAGAGAGAGAGAGAGAGAGAGAGAGAGAGGTTGAACACTTGGTACTTACTCTCAGTGTACTATGCATTGTTCCTCTGTCACATAATAATGAATTTATCTATTTGATTTTTGTGCCTCTCTCTTTTATTTTTAAACTAGACTCAAGCTGCTAGAAGTGAGCAATCCCCTTTATTTTCACTGAATCCACAATGTCAGCACAGTGCCTTGCACACAGCTGACAATCGAAATGATGCTAAATGAATGTGTATTTGAAGGGTTTGTGGATCTGATGAGTCTCTTAACTGGCATGGCCTGGAGTGGCAATCAGACCTGGGTATACTCTATTTGTGTAACTAAGAGGCTTGGTGAGATAAAGAAATAAACATAGGAGGGTCAGGCGGTAGCTCAGCAGGTTAAGCGCACGTGGCACAAAACACAAGGACCAGCTTAAGGATCCCATTTCGAGCCCGGCTCCCCACCTGCAGGGGAGTCACTTCACAGGCAGTGAAGCAGGTCTGCAGGTGTCTATCTTTCTCTCCCCCTCTCTGTCTTCCCCTCCTCTCTCCATTTTTCTCTGTTCTATCCAACAAGGAACGGCATCAACAACAGCAATAATAATCACAACAAGGCTACAACAACAGGGGCAACAAAAGGGGGAAAAATGGTCTCCAGGAGCAGTGGATTCAGTGGGACAGGTACTGAGCCCCAGCAATAACCCTGGAGGCAAAAACAAAAAAAGAAAAAAGGAAAAGAAACATGAACTTTCCAAGAGAATATTTTTGTGTGATTTTTAATACTTTTTTATTTCTTTCTTTGTATTTTATCTTCTTATTTGTTTGTTTTGGGTGATTTAGGGTTAACTCTCAATCCAGCATAAATGTCAAAAGTAGCTTTCAGAAGTTCCAAAAGCTAAGAGAATATTTTCCATTTATTTCTACTCTCCAGAGCCCAGTGGCTACACTCTTTCTTCAGCCTTTCAGAGACCAGAGGAATGTCACGGTGACGGTGACCCATGTGGGATCTCTCCATATTGGAAGGGTGGTTCTAGAAAGAAAATGTTGGCTGTTCTAAACACACCCTATAACTAAACAGAGTCCATTCACTTTCAAGTACCTTTCAGAGGGTCTGATTTATTCTGAATGACAGAAAATGAGCCTTGATTTTGGTGAATGGCTGTGGCATAATAATGCTGTCTGAGAAAAAGCATAGATTGCAAGACCATTTAAAAAATATACTCTACTAGAACGCTGCTTCATTTTCCTCAAATATTCTTGTTCCTATGTATAGTTCCTATACCTTGTGTTAACACAGCTAGGTTAATTAGGGTTTCATGTTGCTACTATTGTGAAATAAATGCACAGGGTTTAGAGAGTAAAGCTACAGATTTTTTTTTTTCTTAAAAAGATGTTTAGAAGGGGAGTCGGGCTGTAGCGCAGCAGGCTAAGCACAGGAGGCGCAAAGCACAAGGACCGGCATAAGGATCCCGGTTCGAACCCCGGCTCCCCACCTGCAGGGGAGTTACTTCACAGGCGGTGAAGCAGGTCTGCAGGTGTCTATCTTTCTCTCTTCCTCTCTGTCTTCCCCTCCTCTCTCCATTTCTCTCTGTCCTATCCAACAACGACAACAACAATAATAACTACAACAATAAAACAACAAGGGTAACAAAAGGGAATAAATAAAATAAATATATTTTAAAAAGATGTTTAGATTTAATTTCAACATTTTTGGATAACACTGAGCTACAGCGATGAGCTTTAAGTTTAACCTAACTTCAGATGTTAGGAATGGGGTTCTTTAAATGTGCAATCGCTGCTTGATAATTTTCTAGGTATATCCTCACTGTCTTTACAGTATGTCTAAATGACCTGGCCATAGACTACATTGCTCAATTTTGTTATGGAGTATTTAATCTGAATAAACAAAACTACAAGACACAAGCCATGAATGAGGAATAACAAGAACAAAGCTGCCACAGACTTAGCTAAAATTCTTGAACTCTCAAGTGTATGTGAAACGTCTAGGGTCCTTGTTAAAATGCACATTCTGGTCAGTATGTGGAGAGAACTGGGAAGTTTTTATTTTCAACAAAGTCCCAGGTTATATTAATACTGCTGGTCCACGAGCAACATTTTGAAGAGCAAGGTCTTAGAAGACAAAATGAATTTAATTTTATGGTTTACAACACAGCTTGGCACACTTTTGAGTCAGAAGCATATCCTAAATGTTTCTGCACAAATGCCAACCTGTCCACCAGCACACTGGCAGGAAGTCCAGAGAAATAATGAATCACTTCTGTCTATGATTCCATCATGGAAAAGGGGGCCTAAGTGATTTGTTGGACTAAGTGCTTACCAGATCTGCTGTCTAATCTGGAACTGCCTTCTGCTGATCTACAATATTGGGATTTATGGATTTCTTCTTTCTTTCTTTTTCATCATTTTTGTGGGGGTTAATAGTTGACAGTGCAGTTGTTGACACACAGGCACCGTCTTTCATCTCTGCAAAAGTGCTCTGTAAACACTCTCATCCACAAGCCAGTCCAGACTTTGTGATTTCCATCTGTATCCCCAGATGAGTGAGATTAGCAAAGAAACAGGAACACTCCAGAACAAGTTCTGTGAAAACAGTGTCACTCATATACTAAAAGCAGACAGGGATGCAACAACAACAACAACAAAAGACAACTAAAGACCTATATTTCTGATGAACATAGTTGCTAAAATATTCAATAAAATTCTAGTCAACTGGGTACAAGAGTATATCTGAAAGATTTTGCACCATGACTAAGTAGGATCTGTAATTGTTAATGGGTCAAATTACAAAATATTCCCTCAGTTCTGTTCATTTTACATGTCAAAAATCACTGCATAATAGTTTGATTCAGTTATAATAGCTTCTCAAGTAGAATAGATTAAGAAATGTAATTAATGCTTGAAGTGAAAGAGAAGCAAAAGAAGTTTGTCTGTTTGTTTGTTTGTTGGGGAGGGGGGTTGGCTTAAGTTTATGTCTAAAGTCCCATTCTGTTGTATCTGTGTTTGACTTTACTTTATTCCTAAATTCTCAGCTGTCCTGAACCAGTGATAAAAGAACTGTGGATAAGGAAATAAACAGAATGAGGAGAATTTTTGTTCATTTTCAGCCCTCCCTTAACCTCTTAATTTTCCAAATGCAAAGAAACAAATAATTACACACACACACACACACACACACACACAGAAAAAAAAAACCATTATGATACATTTTAGTTAAAAACAGACTTTTGTTTCAGGTAAGTAGCTGCATCTTGGCCCCAAAACCAAGCATATCTTTTGTACTTGGGTGCTCTGAAAAAAAAATGTGATGCTCATGATTATTCTGACATGAACGTAACAAAATACATGTGGTTACTTAGCTAAGAAGTTATTATTACGAACATTAGACAGCATAGTTACAATCTAACCAAGCAATTTGCTTTACTTCAGAAGTTAAATGTTCTAGAATATCATCCCAAACACACAGTGTTGCAAGTTATCTTTCTAGACTCTAGATGGGGGATATTACCGAGGAGACCTTGAACTTCTTTGACACAAACACTCACACCTCTGGCTGGACTGTCACTTTACAGATAACAGAAGTCTGATTGGTAAAGGATGGGGTTTGCTCAATGTTACACAATTGGTCTTTATGGTGCCCGGGTTGGAACTGAGTTCTCCAGCTATTTCTCAAACTATTCCCCATTATATTGTTCCATGCTATTTTAACAGTCTTTTTTTTTTTTACTTCTGTGATAACATTTTCTTTTTTGGTACCTGGGTTATCACTGGGTATTGGTGTCTGCAGGATGAAGTCATAGCTCCTGATAATCACTTTTTCTTCCCTCCTTCCTTCCCTCCTTCCTTCCTTCCTTCCTTCCTTCCTTCCTTCCTTCTTTCCTCCTTTCCTCCCTCCCTCCCTTCCTTTCTTTCTTTCTTTCTTTCATCTGTATCTTCCTTTCTTCTTTTTATACATTTGATAAGACACAGAAAAATTAAAACAGTGGGAGTCTGTGATATCAATTTAAGTTGGAAATATTCAATTTTGCCTCACTCGGAGACTCCTTACTTAAAAAGTTGGGCCCCACAACAGCCATACTTTCTTCTTCCACCCTTTGCTCTGAGTGTGCACGTCACCAGGTGCAAGGAGCCAGGTGCGAATCCCAGCTCTGCACCTATAGAGAGGATGCTTTACAAGTGGTTAAACAGCTCTGCAGGTGTCTCTCTTTCCTCCTATCTCTCCATCTCCTCTGATTTCTCTTAGCCCAATCAAACAACAACAACAACAAAAAAAGCCACCAGGTGGAGTCAGGTTAAGCACATGTGGAGCAAAGTGCAAGGATTGGCTTAAGGACCCCCAGTTTGAGCCCCCAGGCTGCCCACCTGCAGGGGAGTCACTTCACAGGCGGTGAAGCAGGTCTGCAGGTGTCTATCTTTCTCTCCCCCTCTCTGTCCTCCCCTCCTCTCTAGATTTTTCTCTGTCCTATCCAACAACGACAACATCAATAGCAACAATAACTATACCAACAATAAAAAAATAAAGGGCAACAAAATGGAATATAAATACTAAAAAAAAAAAAAAAGCCACCAGGAGCAGTGGATTCAAAGTACAGCTAGGAGCCCCAGCAATAACCTTGTGACAATTCGAGAAAAAGATCATCAGGAAGCCAAGTGGTCATGCACCTGGCTGAGGGGTACACACTACAGTGCTCAACAATCCTTGCTCAAGCCTCCCCCCGTCTCCATCTGCCGGGTGGAAATTGCATGACCAATGAAGCAGTGTGTCGGTCTCTCTCCCTCTCTGTCCTCCTTCTTTCTTAACTTCTGTCACCAAATAAAATAAATACATAAATATTAGAAAAAAAGAGATAAACTGGAAGGTAAGCTTCAATGAAAATATTAGAAAAATTTGATAAGGATGTCTTATGAAGCTTTAGAATGAATTAGAGAAAAAAAAACTATAGAATAAAGTTTTCCTGAAAATGTCAAAAGAACCATGGGGATCTTTACTTTTTTAAATTTTTTATATTTATTTATTTTCCCTGTTGTTGCACCTTTTTATTATTGTGGTTGTTGTTGTTGGATAGGACAGAGAGAAATGGAGAGAGGAGGGGAAGACAGAGAGGGGGAGAGAAAGAGAGACACCTGCAGACTTGCTTCACCTCTTGTGAAGCAACTATTCCCCTGCAGGTGGGGGGCCGGGGACTTGAACTGGGTTCCTTACTCTGGTCTTTGCACTTTGTACCATGTGCACTTAATCCGCTGAGCTACTGCCCGACTCCCGGACCTGTTCTTTTCATGTTGGCTTAAGTTGCTCTTCTATTGAGCTTGGAGCTAATTAATAGCAACATCTTTACAATTTAGAAGATGTACTCAAAATGTACCCAAAGAAACTGGCTGTTCTGTTGAGAAACAAACAAATTTTCCTTGTCTTTTCTTAAATGTGTGTGTGTGTGTGTGTGTGTGTGTGTGTGTGTGTGTGTGTGTGTGGAGTAAAGGGTAGTGTAATGGTTATGCAAAGAGATTATCATGCCTGAGGCTCCAAGTAAAAGGTCCAGGTTCCATCCCATGTGCCACCATAAGCCTGAGCCCAGCAGTGGAAATACACTTGAGCTGGAAGCATTCATTTGCAGATGTGTATTAAGGCAAATTAACCAGAAGGACAGGTTGCAGAGGACTAAAGTTCATTTCTTTCCTTTTGTACCGCATTCATCTCCTTTATCTGTGCTTCCGCCCCCCCCCCGCCCCCCCCCCCCGTGGCAAAATGTAGAATTGAAGACATACAGATACTGTTACTTTCTTGAGAACTATTAGATGGAAAAGCAAGGTTATGATACCCAAACTAAGAAATAGGGACACAGATTACCATGAGCAAGGACCTGGGCTGGAGCCTCTGTTCTTCAAGGGCATAAGAGACGAAGGTTCAGGAGCAGTGAAGCCAGTCTGCAAAATTCTTGCTTTTTCTCTCCCTCTCTACCTCCCTTTCCCTTCTCAATTTCTCTATGCCCTACCTAATAAAAAAGAAATGGAAAAATAAAAAGGGAGGGGGCCAGGTGGTGGCACACCAGGTTGAGCACCCACGTGACAGTGCACAAGGACCCGGGTTCAAGCCCCTTGCTCTTCACCTACAAGGGGGAAGCTTCATGAGTGATGAAGCCGGGCTGCAGGTGTCTCTCTGTCTCACTCTATCTCCCCCTTCCCTTTCGATATCTAGCTGTCTCTACCCAATAAATAAAGATAATTAAAAAAAATTTATTTTATTTTATTTATTTATTCCCTTTTGTTGCCCCTTTTTTTTTTTGTTGTTGTTGTTGTTGTAGTTATTATTGTTGTTGTCGTCGCTGTTGGATAGGACAGAGAGAAATGGAGAGAGGAGGGAAGACAGAGAGGAGGAGAGAAAGATAGACACCTGCAGACTTGCTTCACCGCCTGTGAAGCGACTCCCCTGCAGGTGGGGAGCCGGGGTTGGAACTGGGATCCTTATGCCGGTCCTTGTGCTTTGCGCCACGTGCGCTTAACCCGCTGCGCTACAGCCCGACTCCCTAAAAAAATTTTTTTAAAAAGAAAGAAAAAGGGAAAATGGTTGCCAGGAGTGATGGACCCATAGTGCAAACATAGGGCGATGACAGTAACCGTGGTAGTAAGACAGGAGGGAAGGAAGGAAGGAAGGAAGGAAGGAAGGAAACTTATAAGCACCACTTAAATTACAGTGTAAACATTTTTTTTTTGATATAGAACAATCTCATTTTAATCCAGAGATTAGTATAAACAGTATTATGCATTTAATATAACAATTCAGTCTGGTTGGATTCAAATATAACCCACCAGTAAAGTGTCCAATTTATCACATGTGAGGTCTCTTATTTGAGCCATGTCACCCATGGGAACACCATCATCAGGGAGAGCTCCCCAGATGGTGGACAGGGCCACATTCATTCTCTCTCTCTCTTTCTTTCTCTCTCTCTGGCATAAGATTACTGAAATAGTAAACCCAGGAGTCGTGAAATCATGCATAGTAGGACCCTGGAGCTTCCAAAAATCTAACTGGTCATATTGTATGAATTTTTGGTGCTTATGTTTTCATAGATAAAAAAGAATTAGTCTCAAAGTATTTAGGTCAAAAACACTTTACAGAAATATGGAGAATGTAAAGAATACCTTTAAAATAAAAGCATGTCACAGATGTTTGAAAGGTGATGATTATGCTAGGAAATTACAGCATCCATGGACAAATTCATAGCTAGACTAATCAATGAATGTTATGAACACTACCTATATATAACTATAGAAGTTTGGCATATGTGCATATGTTTAGTAGAGAAGATGTAGGATACAACCTTTGTTCCTGATTAGGCTATAGTAGTAATAAAAAGACGATAATGACAGTTCATAATATATAGATGTAGGGTCTTTAGATTTGGGTATTTTTAGTGAATGAATTTTGTGAGGGGGAGGGTTATGCTTCATTTCTTCAGCAGTATTCCAAGCTGACTCCTTTTTCTCATCATCTGTTTGGAATTTCATACCAAAGAGACTTTCTGTTTCCTTTCTTCTTCTAGAACACCTTCTCAAGATAATCGTATTTAATAGAAGTTCTAAATCTTTAACATACTCAGAGCTGCTCAAGTGTCTTAACAATATTCTGAAAATGCCGCCCTTCTTATGGTCATAAGTAAGTGTTCTTTTTCTGTCAATCAGTGTTTATACATCTTCAAATTATCTCTAAGCACTGCTTCTTTCATGTCGTCAGAGTGCCAACTCCTTCTCATATTATCCAGTCAGTGTTATTTATTTATTCCTCAACTCTTGGTTCTTTGCCCATGAGCATCTTCTAGCACTAAAATTTTCCACATTGGCTAGAGTTGAAAAGAGCAGTGACTAAAGTATGACCAAGGAAATCAAACTGAATTAGAAGTAAAAAGGTGTGTGTGTGTGTGTGTGTGTGTGTGTGTGCGTTCTTCAAATCTCATATGACAGAAATTGTAAGACTTTAACTTACATCAGCATCATAGGCACATTCTTTGAGATTCACCACCACAAATGCATTTAAATTATTTTCAGATAACCATTGGTAAATACCATTCTACCTTGTGGAGTGCCAAGTTCTTAGACTAGAAGTCCTTGGAGACACTTTGAGAGGACTGTAAAAGGATCTGTGATACTGCACCAATCATACTTCATATTGAATTAGCTTGACTAAGATTACATCTGAATACCTGAGAGAGTCCATTGCTCTCAGAAGATTCTTCAATGATTCATTTACCTAGAAATACTTCAGGATTCTCCACTGATGCCATGGAAGAAGTCAAGCCAACCCATCTGAAGAGACACTGACCTTGGAGTATAACAGAATAAGGAAGGGCTTTACAACTTGTAGAACCAATGTGCAGTACCTGCTGTCTTCATGATTAGTAAAATGATTCTACTATGACACTGATCTCTGTAATCAATTACTCCATTTTCTTATGCGTATCCACTAGCTCCCTCCATATGTAGATTAACCAACTAGTCAACCAAAACCATTAGACAGGGGTCAGGTGGTGGTGCACCTGGTTAAATGCACACATGACATTGTGCAAGGACCTGGGTTCAAACCCCTGGTCCCCACCTGCAGGGGGAAAGCCTCATGAATGGTAAAGCAGGGCTTCAAATGTCTCTCTGACTTTCTTCCTCTCTACATCCTCTTTCCTCTTGATTAGTCTGTCTCTATCCAAAAATAAACAAAAAAATATTTTTAAAAAGTAAAAAAAAAAATTAGACAGAGAATATATTAGAAACGCATTGTGGCACTGGTCCGGTGACAGCATTATTCCTTGCAAGCAACTCTGGGTGAGGGTATTGACGGTTGTCACTGTTGGGCCTTATAAAATTTAAAAAAAAACAAAACTTTCTTTCCTTACACCCAAACCCTTTCTTTGGTGCCTAGAAAAGCATCGACTAAATCAGAGGCACATAACCAATGATTACTAAGTGACTGATTTAAATATCTAATGGGTTTGTACTGAATATGTTATAATAATAGTTTTAGTTAAACAAAATGCCCACAGTAACTGACTGAACAAAACCTTTATACCTAAAAGTACTCCTGAATAAATGATATCACAAACCCAACTAATAATGTATATTAATTAACTGACAAGCTATCTTCATAAGGAACACTAACACAGTTGTAAATCTTTCTTTACAGAAGTAAGTTTGATACAAGAAAGAGTCCATCTAAAGACTGAAAACTAAAAAGATCACTTCAACACTAAATTGTTTCCTTGAGCAAGAACTACTGTTGACAGCAAGAGAGTTGGGATGCCCAAAGCACACTGCCCATCCATATATCTCCATCATGCTTCCTTTCATATGTGTGCAGCAAGTAAGTCCCTACTTAGGTTTCAAACTGATGAATCATCTGTCTAGTTTAACCAAACTCAAGGGGCTGCTTAGCATTTTGTGACACTAAAGCCCTATCACTCTCTGGATATATTTAAATCAGGACAACATGGTAAAAGAAGGCAGGGTATGAGGTTTCCTGAGAAGCCTTTAATTCCCAAATGTATTAAATCCTTCATTTGGGGAAAATGGAAACTTCTTATCTCACAGAAGAAGGAGGAAGAGGAGGAGGAGGAGAAGGAGGGAGAGGGGGAGGGGGAGGGGGAGGAGGAGCAGGTAGAGGAGGAGAAGAAAGAGGAATTTGAAAGTGTGTATACATGCTGACTAGATCAGGTAAATAAAGATATTAATGATTTTCTCTATTGGGTCATCATTTTATTGAAACTAGGTGCCTCTTATTCTATTACGTTCATGCATATGCACATACTTCATATTAGAAGAAAGAAAACTCCTGTTTCTTGTGGAACACCTGTCTTGGGAGTTCTTGGTTGTGCAGCTTCTGAACACGCATAAGTTGAGCATGCAAATGGTGCAGTGACTCTTTTTGGAAGTCACATTTGTCCCTGAAACTTCAGTCACCTGGAGATGGTATGCCTCATTGCCTGCAACAGTTCAATCCTGACAGTGTAGACTACGTTTAAAAATCTCACTTAAACAAGAAAATTCAAACAGTACAACCACTGAATGCTGGAATAATCATTCTTTCAAGTCTTGCTGACTGCTGAATATTTTTCTTTTTCTACTGAACTATAATTATCATCTTGTTTTGATTTGGATTCTTACGGGTAAGGGAGACAACAGTACTCAGTAGATGGTCATGTCAGTGTGCTGCACAGCCCCCACTTTTACACATACAATATTTCTGCTTCTTTTGCAACGCTAACACACACACCGACACACACACACACACACACACAATTCCTGGAATCCTGGCTACAATCACATGTCGCTTTCAGATACACACATTTACAGAACATCAAACCACAAACTCCCAAGATGTCATAATCAAGTCACACTGAAGATGCCAATAGGTGGGTATGGTACCAGGTGAACGTGGAATCAGTAATAAGAAATACATCGAACCCCATTATGAAAAAGAAATCCCCCAGACTGTTCAGGACTCCCCCTCCCCCTTCCATCCACTGATTTATTAACCCTGAACAAAGATGTAATTGCAGGGTCTCAGAAACAACTTTTTTTCTTTCTTTTTTTAATCATTTTTTTGCATTTGTTTTGACTTTGAATTTCTGAATATCTATAGTTGTACTATTCATTCCCCATTTTCTTCTCTTAGTTACCCATCTCCCGCCAACCCTCCCCCCCCCCCCGCCCCCAAATGAAAGAAGCACCATTAGCTTCTGAGTCTTAAGAATGAGACCTCTGCATTTTCTTTGCTTGTTTAGGGCAAGAAATGAAGTGCTGCCTCTTTAATTGGCGGAAGCATGCAGGCGGCGGAGCCTACCTTTAATTTAGTGTTGGGATACCTCACTTGCACCCTGGCTGTTGTCTTATTGGAGACGGCAGCCTGCCTGAGATCCTCTAGTACTGAAATAATATCATCCAGCACGCATTTCTTATCCTGATTTCTCAACACACACAGATGGGAAAAAGTATAATTATAGCCCTTGTGGTTCACCTTCATTTCCAACACGGTACGGTGGGTCTGCAGGATCCCCTCAGCCTGGAGCAAAATATTGTCCCCGGGTGGGGAGAGGAGGATCACCCTGCCATACCTCCCAGGGGTGTGCAAGTCCGAATAGAGCTGGCTTTTGGACTGGTCCAGGGGGAAAAGGCTGCTGGCCAGGCTGCGCTCGATCTTGGCCAGGCTGTGGCTGGGAGCCACCAGGCGTTCCAGGTCGCCCTCGGGTTGGAAGCGGTTGAGCGCGCTGAGGCCGAAGGTGATGGTCAGAACTGCGGGCACGGTGAGGAAGAAGACGGGATGCCGGCTCACGCACAAGCCCAGCCTGTGACAGAACGACTGGAGCCCTCTGCGAAGCACCTGCCGCAGCATCCTCCAGCAGGTCCAGCTCGCGGGCGCCGTCGGCCGTCTTACAAAAAAAAAAAGCACATGTGACATGTGTGAGCGCCGGAGCCACCCGCTCCCCTCTCTCGCATCGCGCCCCACCGCACCGCACCCCCTCCGGGCCAGCCCCCCACCTCCACCCCCTTCTGCAAGCCCCCGCCCCCGCGCTCACCCCGCAGCCACCCCGCCCGGTCTTTCCCCGGCCCCACCTCCATGCGCTCCTACTACTCTTTCAAACACTGCAGCAAGTTGCAGCAAGGCGGGCGGCCCGGGCTGTGCTCTCGGGGGCGCGCGGGGGGCTCGGGGGCGCGCGGGGCTCACCATCCCTCCCGGCCCGGCCGCCCGCGCCCCCGCGCCCCCGCGCCCCCGGCTCACCGCGCCAGCGAGCAGCGCTCCGGGTCTAGCGGCTCATCTCGGGCTGGGGGCCCCCGGCCTCCCGGGCTGGAGGCGGCTCGGTGCAGAGCGTCCCACCGGTGTGGGGTTCCTCCCGGGCTCGGTGGGGTTCGGCGCCTCGCTGGAACCATGTGCCTCGCTGTTGTAAGAAGCAGACTTGTGCCTTAAAACCTGCGGGGGCTGGGGCGCGGGGGGGGGGGGGAGAGCAGGGCGGGAGCTGGGGAAGGGCTGGGAGGGGAGGGGGGAAGCCAAGCGCTTTTTCTTTTTTAAATAATTAAATTTTTTTTTTGATGCTCACAATTATTCCTGGAGTTTTGTTTTCCCTCTCCTCTACCCTCTGGAGTGAATGGAAGAGGAAATGGGTGAAGGTGCCGCTGGCCCTTTGGAGCTGGGGCGATCAGAGCTCTCCAGCTGGGGTGGGGGCGGCTGGCTGGGAGGGGAGGGACCTGGAGATCCAGGCAATGCCCCCTTGGTATCCTGGTGCCCTAGAATGCTGCCTCTGGGTGAAATAAAAGCAGCTGAGAGAATGATGCTGCATTTTTAACAAGCCACTAAGCATGCAAGGGATTTCCTTGCAAGCCCTACCACCACGCTGTCAGTCCACACAGGAGTTGGCAGCAGCCCAGTGGTCCTATTCAGTGGAGGGTGCTCAGGGGGCCTCTAGGGGGTTCCTTTCTTTTGCTCTGGGCTATGGGAGAGGAACAAGGGTGACTGGAGTCATGTATTTGCCAGTAGCACTTTCCAGTGATTCTGTGCCCTGTCACCAGCCTTCCTACCCCTCTCCACCTCTGTGTCAAAAGTGAAAATTCACCAGCAACAAATGATTTCTAACAAACTATTGCACTCATTTCCTGTGCTTTCAAAGTTTAGGACAGAAACTTCTTTAAAATTATTCCATGCTCCTTCTCCAATTTTTCCTTCGACTTCGGAGAACCATTATTATGCCCCCCTCCCTTATATGTATTCTGAGGTGAAGTGTGCTGAGGGACTTACTTTTCCTGTGAGTGAAATTCCAGGAAGAAACAAAAGAGGGGAAGGGGTTATTCTTCACATTTTTTTTTCATAATATAGAGAAATATTTGGGTAAAACACACTGTAGCCACCTGAAGTGTAAAATAGCAGTGTGCTTTCAGCAAGTAGAAAATAGAAGTCCCACCAGATAGAATTCCCCACACTCCTCCCCCCATACCCAAAAGTATGAAGGTGAGAAACTTTCTCCCAGGGGCCTGGGCTGTGGCCACTGGATTCAGCTCACATAGTACTAAGCACAAGCACCCACGCAAAAATCCCGGTTCAAGCCCAGCTTCTCACCTGCAGGTGTGTGCGGGGTTGCCTCACAAGCAGTGAAGCAGGCCTGCAGGTGTCTATCTGTATGTTTCTCTCTTTATATTCCACCCTCTCTCAATTTCTCTCTGTCCTACTTCCCCTTCACCCCCCCAAAAAAAACTGAAAAAAAAAAGATCACCAAGTGCAAGCACTGAGCCCGATGGATAACCTAGATTCCTAGTACAAGCATTGAGCCCGATGGATAACCCTGAACAGCATATAGCATAAAGAAGAAGGAGGAGAAGGAGGAAGAGGAAAGAGAAGAAATGAAACTTTCTCTTGACAATGATCAGATCAACCTCAAAAATGTATGTACATTATCTATTGGAAATTTTACTCATTTATATTATGAAAATAATAGGAATTGTGGAGGAAAAATTATAAAGTTTGCGGAGGAAAGCTATTTTTCAAAGTTTCAGATCATTTTGCATTGATTTCATAGAGAAGGTTGTGTTTCAGGAGATGATTCATTCACTCCTAAGAACTGCGGAAAGACTTATTCTTCATTAGATGTAGCCATCTATGCATACAAATATGCTAACGAAATCATTTTCTTAATAGAACACTTTTATTTGTGCCAGTGGAATCAATTCTTCTCTTAAGAGACAGAGGAGACAGGAGACTTCATAAACAGAGGCAGTGCTTCAGGGTAATAGTCTAAAGGGTGGTGATGTGCATAAGCTTAAAGAAAAAGAACTCTTAGGCTAGGAACATAGCTAACAGATTTCCTCACGTCTATCCACCTTAAGGTCCCTATTCCCATCTTCTCTATCCCTACCTTTTGGTTCCTTTTCATTTTGTCCTGCTTTATGTATTCCTACCTTTCAACCACCACATAGTCAACGACTGCCACCTCTCCAGATTCAAAGGAGGTCTCGAAACTTTACATCAGGCTCAACCTGACGCTGTTGACTGGCTACGGAAGAAGGGCAAACGCTAGAAGAAGAAGAACCGGCACTGTAGATACAACTGTGATTCCACCCTGACTTCCCTGGGCAGATGACCTCTCCAATGTGTCCTTGAACCTCACCTCTCCAGGGCCCTGATCCACCAGAGAAAAATAGAAACAGGCTGGGGTCATAGATCCACCTGCCAATGCCCATGTCCAGCAGAGAAGCAGTTACAGAAGCCAGACCTTCCACCTTCTGCATCCCCAAAAGAATTTTGGTCCATACTCCCAGAGGGGGAACAATGACGGGGAAATGAGCAGAGTTCAGAGCCCAACTCCATAAAGGCACAGAGACAGACAAAAAAACAAGAAAGGATATTCAGAAGAAATAATAGATGTAGGGAGTCGGGCTGTAGCACAGCGGGTTAAGCGCAGGTGGCGCAAAGCACAAGGACCGGCATAAGGACCCCGGTTCGAACCCCGGCTCCCCACCTGCAGGGGAGTCGCTTCACAGGCAGTGAAGCAGGTCTGCAGGTGTCTGTCTTTCTCTCCTCCTCTCTGTCTTCCCCTCCTCTCTTCATTTCTCTCTGTCCTATCCAACAACGAAGACAACAACAATAATAACTACAACAATAAAACAAGGGCAACAAAAGGGAATAAATAAATTAAATAAATATTTAAAAAAAAGAAATAATAGGTGTAGTGTGACTTAGAAAGGAAGAGAAGATGGGACTATGGAAAAATGGTTAAATATATATAAATATAAACAACTAGTTATAGAAATAGCACTCAACCCATATCTTGAGTCCTTGGGAGAAATGCTATAACTTTCAATGGAGGGAATGCAGACACGGAACTCTGGTGGTAGGAACAGTGTGGAATTATACCGCTTTTATCTTATAATTTTGTGAATCAATATTAAGCTGTTAATAATAAAAGAAAAAAAACTCTTAGGAAGAATTGAAAATGATTCTGATGAGGCCAGGAGGTGAAACACGTAATTGAGCACCTGGTTTTTCGATGCACAAGCCGTCAGATTCAAGCCTGTGTCACTCACTACCTGCAAGAAGGAAGCTTCAAGAATAGAGAAGTGGTGCTGGTGGCATCCCTCTCTCTCCTGCTCGCTCTCCCCATGCCTCTCAATTTCTCTTTGTCCTATTAAATGAAAGAAAAGGACTAATGGCCTCTGAGAGAGGTGCATTATTCATCATGCAGGCGGCAAGCCCTAGGGATAACCTTGGTGACAATAAAAATACAGAAATAAACAAAGAAGTAAATGAAAGAAAGAAATAGATCCTGCTGATGACTCATTTAGCATTCTCACCGAGGGCAGGGGTCTCGGATAGTATTCCTGAAGGTTCTGTGGCCAGCCTTCAGCTGGAGAACTCACTCACTTGTCTATAGTGAATTCCATCATTAGCCAACTGTTCCTATGTCTTCAGCTGTGCTCAGTCTCCATGTAACACTCATAAAGTAATCTTTCATGTCCTGGAGCAGCAAGCTCTTCGCATCCAACTATCCCTTCTTTATACCATTTGATAGAATAGATTCCATGATTGCCACATGGGAGAAATTTGTTCCAGACTACACGGAGAAAGGGGTTATGTGTTTCATTTTTTTCTGCATGCAACTATACTAAGCATGCTTGGTCATACTATCTACATAGCATTTTCTAGTAAGTATTTTTACTGCAAAAGATGGGATAAAAATTCAGAACTGAACCATTTTAAACAAATTATGTAGCCTATTTTATAATTCATTGTATAAATAAGAACATCTAAGGACTAGAGCGATTGGGTGGTCTCAGTGCTACACTCATTACCAACACAGTTGAGACAAGTGTTCAAGACTTTTGCATTTTCCTAGAAAGTTTGTGGTCAAGTCCCTCCACTCAGCCTTCTATGAACAGGCACATTTTTCAGAAATATCTCCACATTTGCTCTGTTTTTTCTCAACAATTCCATTCCTTCTCCCTAAGGAATTAAATGGAATTGGAGAAGAAAGAGATCAATAGGCAACTGACTAAATAGTGGACGGCAGATTTACCTACTGTAGCATAAGTGCAAATAATATTGTGAAATTATAATGACATGAAAATGCAGTCACTGAATGTCAAGTTAAAAAAGTGTGTCTAGTCTGAACACACTTAAAATTAGAAGCAAAAAGAAATATGCATTTAATATTTATCTCTTTTGAAATTTACATATTTATTAAGGAGTAAGAATAAAACCTAGAACTTTCCTCTAACTTATGTGATGCCGGTCATTGAACACATGCTTGCAAGGCTAGTGCCCTACCTACTAGGAGTTTATATCACAAATAAAAAAAATTACAAAACAAGCAAAAAGAAAACAATAACAACAAAAAGAAGAAAGAAAGAAGAAATAAAAAGCATACTCTCAGGGTTCCTGGATGCTAGGAAGTAGAGTTTCACTATGTTTACTTACAACACAGTAGTTAAATCTAGAGATCTGCCATCACCCCACTTCCTAACAAAGCTACAGAACCTAGATTTAGACCAGGGCCCATGAGGTAGGGCACATATGTACCTGTATCCATAAGTTAGGGGGAAATATATCCCTTAATATAAAAGTGCACAATAGTTTGCAGTGACTGAATCAATGCATCAAGCAAATAGAAAGACACCATAAAGAACTTAATCAAATCATTGCTATTTTGACCTAGATACTCTCCTCACCCACTTCCCATTTCACTTCCCTTAATCACTCTAAGGCTCCCCTTGTCAGATAAAGTAAGGACTATAAAAGCCTGATAAGGGCAAGAGAGTGGCAGACTTCAATAATGGCTCTGTTGACAACCTACCAGGCCTCCTCATCACCTGGGAGCCTTAATCAGGGAATCCTGGGATTCCCATATAGATACAATGGGCCTAGATCTCTAACAAATCCTTCTCTCCACTGGCATTGGTTATTTCCCTTGGGAACAACACTGTGGATGGATATCCTCATGAGCCTCTAAAGGACCTTGCCCTCAGTATACCACAAAAATAGTGTGAATTGCCCCACTCTCTGAAGAGAGGCTGGATCAATATACTCTGCCACTCGAGGAAGATGGGTCCTGAAATGAGTGCAGCCTAGAATGTTCCCAGCTGTGACCATGGAATATGTGCTCAGACCCACAGGGATGCAGAAGTTACACAGGCTCCTGTGCTTAATATGAGTCCCAGGTCAGACTGATGAGGGTTACAGTTAATGGTAAGTAGATACTTTTCCCACATTTCTGAGCTACTCTCTTCCCTTATCCAGCTTATTTCCAACTCTGACACCATCTCACTAGTCAGTACCTTTAGCCTACCTGCATCTTACTTGTCAGGCTCAGGCAAAAATTAGTAAAGTCATGGGTCTCTTGGAATATACCTATAGTAGACTTCCTAGCTTCTTCCAAAATGGAGACCTCCAAATATCATTCTTACCTTTAGGTTAAGTTTCTGATTATTAAACAATTTGTTATGCTTTATATCTTAATGCTCTTTCAGACACCAAGTTACAGATGCTACCTTGATGCCAACCTGACTTTCCATGAATATGTCTTAGAGCCTCACCTCTCTAGAGTCTTACCCCACTAAGGAAAGATAAAAACAGGCTGGGGCCCTGGTTTCACCTGCCAATGCCCATGTACTGCAGAAAAGCAATTACAAAAGCCAGACCTTTTACCTTCTGCACCCCATAATAACCTTGTTAACATGCATACTCCCAGAAAGATAAAGAATAGGAAAGCTTACAATGGAGGGGATGTGGAAATCTGGTGGTGGGAATTGTGTGGAATTGTATCTCTCTTATCTAAGGGACTTGTTGATCATAATTAAATCAATAAAAATGAAATTTTAAGTATGTCACAAAGACTATTAAAGAAACAAAATCAAAGTGTTTATTGTTACTCTTAGGGTATCTATTATATGAATTAGAAAACTGGAATAATTATGAGATTATTGGAAATAATATATAAAGATAAAAAAATCATTCTTTGTGTTTTCTGAAGATAAATGCGCAAAACAATTAAAGCACTAAATAGCTATGGTGTTCATTTTCTTAAATCAATAGATGATCTGTTATAGAAAAAGTAGTGAAGATAATACAGTGTGCACTTCTACCCCCAACCAGTCCCTTGCTATGAATGACTGCTGCATTGTTTTCAATTCTCTGACCAACATGGATGCATTACTAGATGCATTATTACTAACTAAAGTCCATCTGTTACTCAGTTTCTTAGTTTCCACTTTGTTGTTGTTCTTTTGGTTCCTAGATACCATATAGATCATTAGATTACTGTTAGCTGCGAAGTATCCTTAAGTTTATCTTGTCTGGGACTTTTGCAAACATTCATTATTTTATTATTTTTTTATGACACTGACACTTTTGAGTAATACTGACCAGAGACTTTGTGAAAATTCTCCTCAAATGGAATTTAATGCCAGTCTTTCTTTTTTCTTTCTATCACCAAGGCTTTGCCATCCAGAGTTATCTTTTCCAGATAAGAACAGAGAGAGAGAGAGAGAGAGAGAGAGAGAGAGAGGGAGAGAGACATGGAGAGATACCACAACACTGAAGCCATAGTAATTCCCATGTAGTGATGTTTCTCTCCCCCCACCCTTATTTCTCTTTCCCAGGTGTACCATGGCCTGGAATTGTAATTTATTTGTTTATACTTTTGCAAGGTAGGACACCTGAAAAGTGTCAACTTTGTCAGAGAACAATTAACCTCAGTCAGCTCCAGTTGATATCTGGGTGGGTGTTTTGTCCAAAACACCTGACTGTGCTCTTGAGTTTCTTTATTTCTATCTTTCCTTCATCTTTTTTTTTTTTCTTCAGGTTTATTGCTAGGGCTCAGTGCCTGCACTACAAGTCTACTGCTCTTGGAGGCCATCTTTCCCCTTTTTGTGTGTGTGTGTGTGTAACTTTTTTTTTTTTTTTATTTAAGAAAGGATTAATTAACAAAACCATAGGGTAGGAGGGGTACAAACCACACAATTCCCACCACCCAATCTCCATATCCCACCCCCTCCCCTGATAGCTTTCCCATTCTCCATCCCTCTGGGAGCATGGAACCAGGGTCACTGTGGATTGCAGAAGGTAGAAGGTCTGGCTTCTGTAATTGCTTCCCCGCTGAACATGGGCATTTACTGGTCGGCCATACTCCCAGTCTGCCTCTCTCTTTCCCTAGTAGGATGGGTCTCTGGGGAAGCTGAGCTCCAGGACACATTGGTGGGGTCTTCAATGCAGGGAAGCCTGGCCAGCATCCTGATGGCATCTGGAACCTGGTGACTGAAAAGAGAGTTAACATACGAAGCCAAATAAATTGTTGAGCAATCATGGACCCAAAGCTTGGAATAGTGGAGAGGAAGTGTTAGGGAGGTACTCACTGCAAACTCTAGTGTACTTCTGCTTTCAGGTATATATTTTGCAGTAGTTTATAGATACGTGTGAAGATATGCTCTCTCTCACAGAAACTGGTGTATATCTAGGTTTTGGGACTTTGTTAGAAAGTGAACGACCTGAGATGGAATTAGAGTATACTATGAAAGGAAAGGTCTCACCCGAGTAATGAAGCTGAAGGGTTGTCATTCCACATGTGAAGTCTCTGGACACAGTCTGAAGTGAAGCATGTTGAGGTGGCAATCGCGTTGGTTAGGTTGTGATCGGCAGATGCAATATTATTTGATATGGATTGGGAGAGGCATACGGGAAAGTGGGCCCTATCCAATGGTTCCAGGACTGGGGGAAGTATGGGCTCTATAGTGGAGATGTGAGGTTCCTGCTGTCTTAGGGTTCAAAAAGACAATCGATAGTTAATGTTATCATCACATTATTTGGTAATTGGGTTAACTTTGAAAAGTCCTTTTGTTATGGTTTGCTGTACAGTACCCAGTATCTTATACATAGCTGTGCTATTGGATGCTTCTGATCTACTTAGTCTAGGCTTTTGAGAGAGTCCGCATATCAAATACACAGCCTATATATTAAAAAGATTCAGTTTGTGTTTTGAAAAACTTTGAGACATACAATTGATTTTCCCCCTCTCATATTAATTAATTAGTGATTTATATGTCTACATTTTACTAGGAGTGTACATAAACACCATTCCCACCACCAAAATACTGTGACCCATCCCTCCCACTCACTCCCACCCCCACTGGCCCAGGATTAAATGGAAATAAAGGATTAAATGGAAAAAGGAGGCTCTTTTCAATAAATGGTGCTGGGAAAACTGGGTTGTAACATGCAGAAGAATGAAAGTGAACCACTTTATCTCACCAGAAACAAAAATAAACTCCAAATAGATCAAAGACCTAGATGTCAGACCAGAAACAATCAAATACTTAGAGGAAAACATTGGTAAAACACTTTCCCACCTACACCTCAAGGACATCTTTGATGAATCAAACCCAATTGCATGGAAGACTAAAGCAGAAACAAACCAATGGGACTACATCAAATTGAAAAGCTTCTGCACATCCAAAGAAACTACTAAACAAACAGAGAGACCTCTCACAGAATGGGAGAAGATCTTCACATGCCATACATCAGACAAGAAACTAATCGCCAAAATACATAAAGAGCTCAGCAAACTTAGCACCAAAACAGCAAATGACCCCATCCATAAATGGGCAGAGGATATGAACAAAACATTCACTCCAGAGGAGATACAAAAGGCTAACAAACATATGAAAAACTTCTCTAGGTCACTGATTGTCAGAGAAATGCAAATTAAGACAACACTAAGATACCACCTCACTCCTGTAAGAATGGCATACATCAAAAAGGACAGCAGCAACAAATGCTGGAGAGGCTGTGGGGACAGAGGAACCCTTTTACATTGCTGGTGGGAATATAAATTGGTCCAGCCTCTGTGGAGAGCAGTCTGGAAAACCCTCAGAAGGCTAGACATGGACCTTCCATATGATCCAGTAATTCCTCTCCTGGGGTTATACCCCAAGGACTCCATAACACCCAACCAAAAAGAGGTGTGTACTCCTACGTTCATAGCAGCACAATTCATAATAGCTAAAACCTGGAAGCAACCCAGGTGCCCAACAACAGATGAGTGGCTGAGAAAGCTGTGGTATATATACACAATGGAATACTATGCAGCTATCAAGAACAATGAATCCACCTTCTCTGACCCATCATGGACAGAGCTAGAAGGAATTACGTTAAGTGAGCTAAGTCAGAAAGATAAAGATGAGTATGGGATGATCCCACTCATCAACAGAAGTTGAGTAAGAAGATCTGAAAGGGAAACTAAAAGCAGGACCTGACCAAATTGTAAGGAGGGCACCAAAGTAAAAACCCTGTGGTGAGGGGTAGACATCTTTCCCATTTTTTATTGGATAGGATATAAAGAAATTAAGGGCACTGGGCGGTAGCACGGCAGAGTGCAGGGACTAGCGTAAGGATCCTGATTCAAGTCCCCGGCTCCCCACACGCAGGGGAGTCACTTCACAGGCGGTGAAGCAGGTCTGCAGGTGTCTATCTTTCTCTCCCTCTCTCTGTCTTCCACTCCTCTCTCCATTTCTCTCTCTCCTATCCAACAACAGCAACAGCTATGACAACTATAACAACTACAACAAGAGCAACAAAATGGGAAAAATAGCCTCCAGGAGCAGTGGACTCACCCCAGCAGTAACCCTGGAGGAAAAAAAAAAAAGAAAAGAAAAAGAAGAAAGAAACTGAGAGAAATGGGGAGGATAGAAAGGGAGAGAGAAAGATACCTGCAGTCCTGCTTCACCGTTTGTGAAGTGACCCTCATGCAGCTGGGGAGTCAGGAGCTCAAACCCAAATCCATGGCAGGGCCTAGCCTTTCGCATCATGTGCCTATAACTCAGTGCACCACTGCCCAGCCCCCTCCTTTCAATTTCTTTACTTATAGAATCAAGTTATACTAAATCACTTGTAGCTTAAATTCATATCTATTCAAAAATAAAAACTGCTATATGGATTAGTGCTGTCATACTAGCAATTGCAACAAATAAACCTCTAGAGCTCAGTGATATGAGTTCATACCAGTTTTAATTTTCCAAGACTAGAGGTCTATGAAGGAAATGAAAGAATACAGAGGCTTTTGTTTCACACACCATTCATCTGTTTTTATCTCTCAGAATCTGAGATCACCCCTGAATTTATTCCATATCCAGCCAGCTGAACAGGAGAGAGGATCTGGAAGAGCACACCTGGGAGATTGTTGACATGGTTTGGAACTCAGTAGGCTTTTCTGCCTCTTAGAGTCCTCTGATGAGAACCTACTCACAAGAGAGGGTCCATCATTTAGGTTAGTTTTGTGCTTAAGGAGGGAAGGTGATGAGTCCAATGACCAGGTAGAAGGCTTTCAAAATCTTTCCCTGGGTATATGCACAGTGTGAATAGCTGTTGCCTTTTTGTATTCGGACACAGAACTGATGTTGTGACATTTGCCATCCCAAACAATGCCTTTGGGCTTTAGGGAAACATTTTCAAAGCCCCCTTTGTGAAGACTTTAACCAGTTTGCATGGGATTACCCACACCTCTTTCCCTTACCTGCTAAATGTAGGTGGTATACCCAGGTGTAAATCTGAAAGATGAAATTTTAGAGCCAGTTTTGGTCTGTATCATATTTTATGCTTGGAACTCTAATTGGAGTGATATTAAACAATGGGGATATTCCTTTTTTATTTACTATTTTTTTTATATGTTTCCCTTTTGTGGCTCTTTTTTTATTGTTGTTGTAGTTACTAGTGTTGATGTTGTTGTTGGATAGGAAAGAAAGAAATGGAGAGAGGAGGGGAAGACAGAGAGGGAGAGAGAAAGATAGACATCTACAGACCTGCTTCACCTCCTGTGAAGTAACTCCCCTGCAGGTGGGGAGCCAGGGGCTCAAACCGGGATCCTTGCACTGGTCCTTGCACTTCACGCCACGTTCGCTTAACCTGCTGCACTACCGCCTGACCTCCTTTTATTTATTTACTTTTTATTGCCACTAGTATTATCACTGGGGCTTAGTGCTTGTACAACTAGTCTATCATTCCCTTTGACATCTTTTCTTTTTTTCTTTCTGTTATTTTTTATTAGATAAGATAGGGAGAAATTGAGAGGGGGCAGGGAGTTAGAAAGAGAGACACCTGTATTCCTGCTTGTGAAGCTCCCCCTCTGCAAGTGAGTGTGCCACAGCCTGGACCCTAATAAGAACCTTTTTTAAAATCCCACATAAAAAGATAGGCAAAAGAATGGCATATATAGAAATTGTTAATGTGAAAGATGAGGGGTGTCAGTGGAATTTGGTTTCTCAAAGCAAAGGAACAGAATGCAAACTACTTATAAACTTCTGGCCTATGTCTATAGACTTGGGTCACTGTGGGATGAGAATGTTACAGGCATTTGGGATCCTCAGTCTTCTCACTCAAGGGAAAGGGCACTTTGGTGGTAGGTTAGGTGGGTTAGCACATATTTTGGGAGAGATATGGAATTGTTGCCTTGGGAGAACGATATTGTTATAAAACAGCATTTTCCCGATAAAAATCAAATAAAAATATTAAATATAAAGTGAAAGAAGAGATTAATTAGATCAGTTGGGAGTGTGCTAGGCTACAGAAAAGCAAAAATACGCAGTCTCCTTATTCTGCTTTATCCTTGTCCAGAGCGTGAGTTTTCTTGGTCTTGAAATGCTCCATACAGGACATTTCATGCACTACATTATCCTGAGAGAATGATATTGCCTCTTCACTCCTGTGGAATCTTTCAAGCATGAGGAAGGAAGCCTTTCTTGAAGACCCGCAACAATTTTTTCTTTCAGTGCCGGACTCATGATCAAAGTAATCACTGGTGAAAATGAAAACACCGTAATTGGCTTACCAAGCTAGACTTCTCCTGGGGCTGGGAGTGCAACCCCTCTCCTCTCACAGCATGCTACCATGTGACAGATTATATTGGATTTTGTTTGTTTGCTTGCTTTAAACAAAACTTTTTTCAGGAAGAAACATGGTGTGGTGGTCAAGACGTTTTGGATTTGTGCCAGCTGACATCAACCTTGGTGTTGAAATTGCTTGCATGGAACAAATCTCTTTCTGGATCTCATGTATTCTGTGTGGAAAATAGAGTTATAATCTAAAACAAGCAAGCAAGCAAGCAAACAAACAAAAAAACACCAGGATTTGTTTTTCCTACTTGAAATTGGCTTATATTAAAAAAAAACAAAAAACCTTGGGAGTCGGGTGGTAGTGCAGTGGGTTAAACACATGTGGCATGAAGCACAAGGACCAGCGTAAGGATCCCAGTTTGAGCCCCCGGCTCCCCACCTGCAGGGGGGTCGCTTCACAGGCTATGAAGCAGGTCTGCAGGTGTCTATCTTTCTCTCCTCCTCTTTATCTTCCCCTTCTTATCTCCATTTCTCTCTGTCCTATCCAACAATGACGACATCAATAACAACAATAATAACTACAACAACAATAAAGAACAAGGGCAACAAAAGGGAAAATAAATATAAAAAAATTAAAAAAAACATTTATTATTATAAGAAATGGAAATCTATCTATATTTTAAAATTTACCTTTAAGACTTAAAAATATTTATTTTGGCAGAGACAGTGAAATAAAAAGGGGATGGAATGGGAGAGAGGGGGAGAGATGCCTGCAGTCTGTTTCACTGCTCCCAAAGTTCCCGTCCCCATGTGGGTGGGAACTGGGAGCTTGAACCTAGGTCTTTGCACATGGTAGCATGTTCTCTAAACATGGTACCATGCTCTCACCTGGTAACAGGTGCACTATTTTCTGCCCACAAAATGTATCTTTGTTTTAATAAGATACATACATGGAGATCATTTTCTTCTGGAAAGTTTTTCCTTCATGCTAGCCATAGATGTATAGTAGGTATGACTAATCTGAGACTATCATGGAAACATCATTTCTTAATGAAAATTATAAGGATTCAAACAGGATTTGCCCTAGTTGATAACCTATAGTATATCACACATAAGATCATGCATAAAATAGGGCCTGTGATTTCAGTCTTACTGCCATGTTTCACCTTGCATGCTAGGAGTCTAAAATAAGCATTACTTTCATTCTCTTAATAGTCATAAAATATTTACCTGATGTGGGACTATGTGAAAGCTTGGTAGAGCTTAGGGGAGCTCTCCCATCCTTGGATGGAGGTCTAGAAAGACACCCCGCTTGTAAGCCTCTCTCCTTATAGAGATGAGCCAAGAGGGAAAAGTCTCCCAGACTCAATTACTCCTTGTTAGTCTCTCAAGCTCACAGAAATCCTACAGGCCTCTCACACTTAGCTTCCCCTGCTGTCAGGCCAAATGGTTTCCTGCTTTAAGGTTCATTCACTCAAAGTTCAAACATCCACTTCACCTTTTGATCACAAAGGAGAACACATCCTATCACACACCCCTGACACCAGACAGTAAAAAGGCCCCACATCTTACTTACTTCCTTGTGTCCTTTAATGTCCTTAATTCACATCAAGCCCTGTTTTTCTTTCTCTACCTCACCTTACTGGTTTAACCCCTATGCTTCTCTCAAATGCCTTTGGATAGTCAAATTACCTGCATCAGGAGACTAATTGCTAGAAGAAGAAGGAGACTAATTGTTTTGATCTTTATTTATCACATCAACTCTTGTCATACCAGCCCCCTACCATAGGGGCAAGCTGACCTTTAAGAAACCTGTAATTTCTGACATACATTGTTCTTTGTTTAACTTTCTGTATAAACACAAACCCACCTTCAAATAAATGAGTGTTTGTACCAGAATACTCCCTAATGCCTCTTTCCTGATCTCTGGGTCCCTTAGAGCCAGAGAGAGAGGGTTGGTGACTTATCTCCTGGCTGTATCCACTCCACGGGAGTGCCAGAAGCCTGATATGTTTTGTAAAATGGGGGATAGTCATACCTTTTATTTATTTTAAAAATTAACTTTAGGGACTCAGGGGACAGCTCATCTAACAGAGTAAACACCTTGCCAAGCTCAGGTCCCAGCACTGTATGTGGGCTCCACATCAACAACCTGAGAAGCCTAAGGCCATGTGTTCATTTGCTTATTACCATAAACAACAACCAAAAGCTCTATTGAGTTTTCACCACAGTCAAAATTACTCTATATGAGATACAAATGAAGTGCTGAGAGAACTCAGGCCATTAAGTTTTGGCTATCGTCTTTAAAAAATAATTTAGGGGGCCAGGTGGTGGCGCACTTTTTTGAGCGTACATGCTACAATGCTCAAGGCCCCAGGTTTGAGCCCCAGGTCCCCACCTGCAGGGAGAAAGCCTTGCAAGTGGTGAAGCTGTTCTGCAGGTGCCTCTCTGCCTCTCTTCCTCTCTATCACCCCCTTCCCTCTTGATTTCTGGCTGTCTCTATCCAATAAATAAAGATAATTAAAAATTTTTAAAAGCTGAAGTTAAAAAAATATTGGTGGATTAATGGTTTACAGTAGTTGTTGACACATGGGTATGATTTTTCCTCTCACCATGATAGGAGTCTGAAAACCACTTTCACATATAACCCCCCCCCCCCCCAGTTTAGCTCCTTTCCCAGGATCATGCTTGCTGACCCAAGGTGGCCCTTCCCCCCTTCCCCAGAGGCCTTGGCTTTGGTGCAATATACCCCTCAGTTCAGTCATTAGTTACGATGTTTTCCTGCCTAGTAACAATATGACCTAGTTAGATCATTCCTTAATAATATGCCTTAGATTTGTATCTGTGAACTAATGCAAAAGAGTAGAACTGAACCAGATGACTAACTTTTCCTCCAGACATAATTTCATGGAACTTGAATTAATGTTTCATTTGCTAGATCCCCACCCCCCCCACCCCACCTCTGTCTCTCTCTCTCTCCCTTCTCTTTCAGTAACCAGAACACAATTCCAGTTTGGCTCATGATAGTTTTTGCTGGGTGTTATTTGAGTCCTCCAAAACCTCTTGGTGTATTGTTGAGATAGTCCTAATTCCTCTGGCCAGTTTCCTACACCTGAACAAACAAACAAAATGCTTTGGTGGCCTGCTCAAGGCTCAGCCTCCTTTTCTAGGCTTATTCATCCAATATTTTGCAATAACAAATATAAAGTCACTAAAAATTGGGAGTGTCCCAGCATATATAGAAAATGCAAACTTTAGTATTGCTTAAAAAAAAAGATATAAACTGGAAAATTACTTGGAATATTGTGGTCACAAGGGAATAGCTGAAATAAGGATTAAATACTGCAGGACAAACTACAGTACAATGCAGAGCTCTGTTACAGAAATACACAGAGATGACATATTGCTTTTTACACATTTGATTTCCAATACTTTAAATATTTTCTAGTTGGAAAAGAAGTGTATGTGGCATTTAATGCCTTTAAATTTTAATTTAATTTTTGTTTCTTTTCTCTGAAATCTATGTGCAGTAAAGATTGGTTTATGATTTTAAAAAAAAGTTTCTACCTATTTTTATTCTCACATTGATTCTCTTCTTTTTGACCATTTTAAAAAAATATTCCTAGCAAGACTTGCTTCAAAATGTTCTAAACCTCCTTCTCTCTCTCTTTCTCTCCTCTCTCTCCTCTCTCTTTCTGAATGAAATTAATAGGCTATTTCTTTCATAGTATTATGAATAACACACTTTTAAAAGTCATAGTCAAATAGGATTATTTAGTTATCAATTAAGATTTTTGTGAGAGAGACCTGCACCTACACATTAAATACTGTGTATTGCTGAAGAGATCTGATTGGATTTTTCAGTCTATTTGGAATACAAAATAAAAGACCCTCTTACCTTACTCAGATGAGTGTGAGACTCAGCTATCACGATGACTCCTGTATCTTAACACAGTGTGTAAATTAACAGAAAATAAATGGGAGAACCTGACTTCTAGTACAAAAAAAAAATCACATGATTTAAAATCAAATAGAGTTTTCATAGGAAGGAAAACATATTTTTTTCAGAAAAAAAAATAAATAAGTGAGATGACATTAGAAAACAGACAAACAGACTATTTTAAGTGTGTTTGACATTCAGAAATTTGATCTTCAGCTTGTCAAACAAAGTGAGGAATTCCACTGTGACCTTTAGAAAAATTCCAGCCTTTTAGCTGGGAAATGCACTGTAAACAAAGTAAACAAATAGCCAAATAAAAAAAGAAAGAGAGAGAGAGAGAGAGAGAGAGAAAGAAAGAAAGAAAGAAAGAAGGGAGGAAAGAAAGAAAGAAAGAAGTTTCCTATAAATGCAATACATAAGCAACAATACAGCTGTAGAAAACATGTGGACACCAGATATTCCATTGTCTTATTGACAAATGTCTCAAAGTAAACAACTACGGAATTCATTGTTAATCCTCTTTCTTTAAGCCCTTGCCTTTTGAAAAGCACATCTCCTTTGCTAAACAGAGCTCAGTGGTAGATGAATTTTTATTTGACTGCACTGAAATGTCCTCTATCTCCCTTACACATCAGCTGCAGTGTTCATGAGGACATCCGTGACACTCAGCTCTTACACATTCCCTTTCTAATAGCAGATCTGGCACTTGAACATCGAGTAGCAGAATGGCTACTTGACTCATTCTAGAATGACCTTCTCAGTAGTGAGATGAGTACAAAAAGCAAGGGTTGGTGAGGGAAGTATAAATGTCAGTGAGACACAACAAATTATCTTTGTTTCAGAGTTTGGATCTTTATAGCTGCCAAGTTGGTTCTGCATTTCTTCTTGTGTCTAGTGTCCACTTTCCTTTTATTTTCAAGTACCTGGTTTGTTTGTTTGTTTACCCTAGTAGCTGTCCCAGCACCAATTCCGACTCTTGTGATATTATCTAATAGTTTCATTTTCTTCAGTCCTCTATCACTAAAAATTGGTTTCTTTTTTTGGTGATTTTCAGGGTCTAAACAAAGTGCATTACAGCCAGAGTATAAATTCAATAACAGGAGTAGAAAAAGATCAGTTTGAAGAAGGAAGCAGGTGCAAAAAAAAAATGTAGAGAATTTTGGAAACAAAGTTCATTTGACATACCTGACTGAAAATTTAATCAGCAAAATGCCTAAAACCCTCAAATGCAATCTGGACAGTGTTGCTACCTTTAATGTCAGAGGCAGAGTGGCAGGGACAGGGCGTGAGACTTGTTGAAGTGTCACAGGAGACCAGATTGTGTTTTGAATACAGATTCCCTACAGAGAATAAACTAGAAGGTGCAAAATGAAGACAGAGTGGCCCTTTTAGTAAATAGAGCCTGAACCAGGCTAGTAAGATCAGGGATATTGAGAAATGAACGTATTTAAGGAATAATTACAACTGAAAATAGAAACAGCTTGAAATTAAAACATAGATGCTTAAATGTAATTAATTTGCATATATTTAATGTCTGTACCTTAGGGTATATAGAAACATCTAGATAGTATGTATATGATTATAGACACATGAAGGATACTGTGTGGAAGAAATTTATGGTAAATGGAAGAGAACTTCAGTTATATTTGGCTCCTTCGTATGCTAAATATTATGCAAATTAGTTTGTAAGGATTCATTACTAAATAATTTTTGGCATAGTTATCACTCACTACTCCAGGAACTAGACTGCAGTTCAGAGGACTAGAAATTAGCAGAATTTGAAAACAGCTTTTTTCAAAGCTATTTCAAAGTTCCTGCTTATTCTGATATTCAAAAATAGTAACATTTTCTATGTTCTAAGCATATATCAAATCCTTCCTTGTTGAGAAAAAGAATTGTCTATTGAATTGTCTGTTTACTGTGTCTGTTCACATACACATGGAAAAATATTCCATGACCAAGATTTGTCTTGGTGAGAAGGAATTTTCCCTAGCAAGGGGAGATCAAGAGTCTTCTCTTCAGAGGGAAGACATGAGATTATGAGAATCCAAAGGGAAAAATGATCCACAAAATCCTGCTTCAGATCCTATGAGTATTGACTTAATGTGTATTGCATTAATTTAACTTATGACCTCTTTCATCAAAAGGAATAACCTTCAAAATATCCCACAATGTATTTTTTAAAGGAATGAGGAATTGACCTGAGAGGTGGCACGTTGACTAGAGCAATGGACTTAAAAGTGTTAAGAAAACAATTTTAATCTGTGACATCACATGTCAGACAGATGCTCCAGTCCCCTCTCTACTCCTCTCGTGTTAATAAATCAATAAAAATGTAAACACTTTTTGAAAGGAATAAACCAAAAGTGTACACATAAATTTGCATAAATCTATATGTAAGCACTATCAATATAGTACTGTGAAATAGTACATAGGCTTTATGATTAAAAGCACAAATTCCTTTATGTCCTCCATCTTCCATTTCCCTTCCACCTTTATCATTCTAGCTCCTTTTATTTTGATATTTCTCTTTGTCTCTAATAAGTAGTTATAGAAATCTATTTAGGATTAACTACTTTATCCCAAAGTCTTTGCTACTGCTTGCTTAATATTCTACACAATGAGATCACTTTTATATATAAATAACTTTAACTAGACTTAGCTCATCAAAATGCAGTGATTATGCGTTCATAAAATATTAAAACACATCTAAGCAAAGACACAAAATGGCTTCCATGCCACTTATATTCCTTCTGACATAATTTTATGATTGCATAGATCTGTTTTCATCTGTCATCCATAGATTCATATTAACTCCACATTTCTACCTTGATAATGCTAAGTAAGCAAAAGGTGTTGATCTGTTTGAGCACATATAAAAGTAGTATCTTATAAAAAAAAAATCTAAGTATGGGAGTCAGCGGTAGCCAGAGGGTTAAGCACACGTTGCACCAAAAGCAAGTACTGGCGGGAAGGATCCAGGTTTGAGATCCCTGTTCGAGCTCCCAGATCCCCACCTGCAGGGGAGTAGCTTCACAGGTGGTGAAGCAGGTCTGCAGGTGTCTGTCTTTCTCTCCCCTTCTCTATCTCCCCATCTCTCTTGATTTCTCTCTGTCTTATCCAACAACGACATCAACAACAATAATAATAACCACAACAAGGCTAAAACAACAAGGGCAACAAAAGGGGGAAGAAATAGCCTCCAGGAGCAGTGGACTCAACTGCAGGCATTGAGCCCCAGCAATAACCCTGGAGGCAAAAAAAAAAAATCTAAATGATGTGATTTCCAGCACAATATTCTTTGGTCTGATATTTTAAAGATTTATTAATTATTTTTTATCTTTATGATAAAAAGCAAGAAGAGAACTGCTCACCTTTGACATACATATTGTCTGGGATGGAGGCAGGGGATACATGCACAAAAAATCCTGTTAATCTATCTCCCTAGCTCCAGACATTTGTTTTGTTTTGCTTTATTTTTGAAATGTATTATTAAAGTTTCTTTCGTAAAGTCTGCATAAAGTTTGTTTTTCCAAAAAAGCAAGGTCAAAAACCCTGTCCTGTAATAAGCAAAAGATAAATAGCCTGTGTTTATGGATGGACCAAAGGAGAAAATCGCGGATATGAGATAGCTTTCTGCTAAAAGTAGAATGCGGAGGATTTCATTAGATCATATATTTATTAGCTGTCCCTAGGTGCATTTAGATATGTTCATAATTCTATATACTATTATAAGAATTAAGAGTGAGGGGACCAGGTGGTGGCACACTGCCGGGTGCCAGATGCTGCTTTAGCTTCGCGGGCTGGAGAGAGACGACCAGAGACTCATGGCTGAGTGGGATGCAGTTCAGTCTTTATTGATGAGGAATGCAGTGCAAGCGAGCTATCTCTAATCACAATCTTGTCCTCTATATCTCCTGAGGTGGAAGTGTCAGGTCAGAAGAAGATATACGTAGGATCGGGGGTGGGGAGAAGGAAAAAGGGTGCGAATCAGTGAAGATTAAACCAGTGAAAACAGTGATTATGTAAATAGACCACAGCATTAAGCAATACAAGCCAACCTAATGTGATGATCAGAACAGAAGGTCTTACAAGCAGAATTTAGAAGCACACCAACAGCGCACCTGGTTGAGCACATGTTATAATGTGAAAGGACCTGGGTTCCAGCATTTGATCCCCACCTGCAGGGGGAAAGCTTTGCAAGTGGTGAAGCAGGGCTGCAGGTGTCTCTCTGTCTCTCTCCCTCTCTATCACCCCCTTCTCTCTCCATTTCTGGTTGTCTTTAGCCAATAAATAAATAAAGATAATTAAAAAAATAATTAAGAGTGATACTGATACCACTTTGGAGGAGAAGTTGTTCTGCTATTTATGTACCAGGAAGAAATAAAATTTTCTGTGTATATTTGCCTTTGCCAACAAGATAGCTCAGATGATTAGTGTACCTACTTTCTCATGTGGACAAGTTGGGTTCAAACCTTTCACTGCACTGAAAGACAGTTCCATGTGGTTGCATCTTTCTTTTCTTCTCTCCAACTATCTCTGTCTTTCTAGCTGACAATAGGTCTGGGTCCGTAAAATTCTGTTATTGACCAGAAAATAAAGCAAATATTTGTAATCAAGATAAGAATAAAATAGAATGTTTTGTTATATAGACCTCATAGAAAAAAGAAAAACAGTTGAGTGTCTGTTGCAAAAAGTGTTGTGTTACTGCTCTCCCTCCTTTGCATCAAAGTCTAAGCATGAAGGAACTGACTTCTGAGGAACGAAAATTCCTTCTGAGGAATGGGAATCTCAAGTTCAGTCCTTGGCATTACCAGAAATTAGAGATGAGCAGTCCTCGGCTAAGAAAAAGCAACTACAACAGCAAACGCTTGAGCACAGGACTTAGAGAAGTTTAGTATGACTTGTTCAAATCTCCCTTGTGTAAATGGTTAAATAACAAATGAGATTTTAGCCATCTGGTCTGATAAATCATCCACAGTTTGCTGTTCTATGAGAGTGAAGTCTTCAAAGCCCACCCTTCTCATTTCGACAGAACGTGCGCTAGAAATAAAACAAGTGCTGTGGCATATACACTGTTTCATAAATGTTGTGGACTTATACGTGTTACTGGGATGTGTAGTGAACCAAGCAGCAGTACAATGTAATGAGAGGGTGGCATATGGTCTGTGTCACAACTCAACTGTAGTAAAATCAGGGCATAAAAATCACCATAGACAATGTGGTAATGCATTCACCTGACTGTCTGCTCATAAAATTTTAATAATGGACGGGAATGCTTGAATTTCCCATAAATTTGCTTATCTGAAATTATTAATTTGATTGTGACTCAATAATTGAATCATGAAACTTGTACTTCTCTCATAATATATAAATACTGATGAACATCTGGATTTTTCCTTTGAGCTGTGATTTTCAGACACCTCCCTAGAAGAATACTTTTTAATGTATTTATAAAATTAAATTAAAAATATCGATATATTTTGAGAATGAAACAGTCTGTACCATTGTGGATTCATATTGAAGACAGGGTGGTATAGGGGCCCACAAAGGGGTCCATTATGTTGTTCCTGATGGAGATGACCAGTGACAGTGGAGAGAGTGGTCTATATCTAGGTTTTGAGGCTTTATTAGGAAGTGCACTATCCAAAATGGAATTAAGGAGTCCTATGAGCTAGTAAAGGTCTCACCAGAGTAATGAAGCAGGAGGGTTGACATTCCACACCTGACTTCTCTGAGTACAGTCCAAAGTGAAACATGTTGAGGTGGTACTAAGTGCACTGAGTAGGTTGGAATCAGCAGATGCAGTGTCAATTGTTATGAATTGAGAGAAGCATGCAGGAAAGTGAGCCCCACCCCAGAGCTTCCAGGACTGGGAGAAATATGGGTTTAGTAGAAAAGTTCCTGCTGTTCTAGGGTTTAAAAAGGCAATAGATAATTATAGCCAAAACCAAATTATTTGACAATTGGATTACTTTGACAATCCCATTGTTGGGATTAGCTGTATCACACAAAACCTCTCTATAATTTATGTCCTTAATGTTATTTACAAATAGCTGTATCTTATAAAGTGATACCACCAGTTGCTTCTGTTCTCTCTGATCTAACTTTATAGTTGATTTAGTATTTCAAAGAATAAGTCATTATTAGAAATGTATTAACAGTTTGATCCCACTGTTAAAATTCAATTTGATTACCAATTGGAAGTCTTAAGTGCTTACATTGAAGCAATCTATACTAAAAGATATATGGTCTATACATCAAAAAGTTTGAGATATTCAATCCATTATTCCCCTCTCATTAATTAAAAAGTTATCTGTGAGACTATGAGTTAATAGGAGTGTATATTAACACCATTCCCATAACCAAAGGTCTGTATCCCTCCACCCCCACAGTGAAGTTGAACATATACCCTCATCCTCCACCAAGAGGTGTTTACTTTTCTGCCCTACTCCAAACTCAATTAGATTCTGCTTTTAGTTTCCATTTCTGTTCTTCTTTCTCAACTTCTGTTTATGAATGGAATCATCCCATACTTGTCTTTGTCTTTCTGGCTTATTTCACTTAACATAATTCATTTTAGCTCCATCCAAGATGCGTCTGAGAAAGTGGGTTCACTGTTCTTAATAGCTGAGTAGTATTCCGTTGTGTATATATACCACAGCTTTCTCAGTCACTCTTCTGTTGTTGGGCACTGGGGTTGCTTCCAGGTTTTGGCTACTACAAATGGTGCTGCTATCAACATAGGTGTACACAAATCATTTTGGTTGGGTGTTATGGAGTCCTTGGGGTATATCCTTAGGAGAGGAATTACTGGGTCATATGGGAGGTCTATTTATAGCTTTGTGAGGGTTCTCCAGACTGCTCTACACAGGGGTTGGACCAATTTCTATTTCCAACAGTAGCGCAAGAGAGTTCCTTTGTCCCCACAAGCTCTCCAGTATTTGTTGCTGCTGTCATTTTTGATGTATTACATTCTCACAGGGGTGAGGTGATATCTCAATGTTGTTTTTATTTGCATTTCTCTGAGAATCTGTGGCCTGAATCAGTTTTTCATGTTTGTTGGCCTTTTGGATCTCTTCTGTAGTGAATATTCTGTTTATATCCTCTGTCCATTTTTGGATGGAGTTATTTGCTTTTTTGTTGCTAAGTTTGGTGAGCTCTTTACTTCCATGGTTATTAGCCGTTTGTCTGAGGTATAGCATTTGAAGATCTTCTCCCATTCTAGGAGGGTTCTCTTTGTTTGGATGATGGTTTCTTTGGCTGTGCAGAAGCTTTTCAATATGATGTAGTCCCATTGATTCATTTTTGTTTTAGTCTCCCTTGCAGATGAGTTTGTTTCATCAAAGATGTCCTTGAGATTTAGGTGGGAAAATGTTCCACCAATATTTTCTTCTAAGTATTTGATAGTTTCTGGATTAACATCCAGGTCCTTGATCCATTTGAGTTGACTTTTGTTTCTGGGGAGATAAAGTGGTTCAGTTTCCATTAATAACTTTTTTAAAGTAAAAGAAAACCACTGAAAAAGAATACTAAAAAAAAGAGAAATACTAAAAAAAAATATTTACATTAAGTTTCAAAGATACATACCTATACTAACTGTTCTTTATAAAATTGATTTCTTTCTTTTTTTGGAGGTTCGAATTTCTCACCACAAACACTAGAAGCAAGTAGACAATGGGATGAAACATTCACTGTACTAAAGCACAAAGATTACCCTCCAAGGATTCCCTATCAACATGTATTAACATGTTGAATTGCAAATTCTAAGAAGCAGAATTATATTTTCTGCCGGGGGAGAAGTCTGCCAAATGATTCTTCTTGTATGGAGGGGAAGTTAAAACCTTCCTAAATAGGGTCCAGATGGTGGCGCACCTGGCTGAACACACATGTTATAATGCACAAAAACCTGAATTCCAGTCCCTGGTTGCCACCTGCAGTGGAAAGCTTTACAAGTGATGAATGTCCCTTCAGCTGTCCCTCTGTCTCTCACCTTCTTTATCTTCCCCTTACCTATAAATTTCTGGTGGTCTCTATCCAATAAATAAGGATAATTAAAAAAATATAAAACCGGGAGTTGGGCTGTAGCTCAGCAGGTTAAGCGCAGGTGGCGCAAAACACAAGGTCTGCATAAGGATCCCGGTTCGAGCCCCCGGCTCCCCACCTGCAGGGGAGTTGCTTCACAAGTGGTGAAGCAGGTCTGCAGGTGTCTATCTTTCTCTGCCCCTCTCTGTCTTCCCCTCCTCTCTCCATTTCTCTCTGTCCTATCTAACAATGACAACATCAATAACAATAATAACTACAGACAACATCAATAACAATAATAACTACAACAACAATGAAAAACAACAAGGACAACAAAAGAGAAAATGAATAAATAAAATATTAATATATATATATATAACTTTTATAAACATAAAATTGATTTTTATTGAGGAAATATAGCTTGGCAAGATTATTGTTGGCATCTCAGAAGAACAATATCAAATCATCTAGACATCTATTTCAAAACATAGCTTGATGAGAGTAGAAATTATTTCTTGACAGAAAGCCTTCCCTGACTGGGAATTAAACCCAGGTAGCGGCGGTGAGAGCACTGAATCCTAACCACTAGACCACCAGGGAACTTAGAAATTATTTCTTGTACACATAAAAATATTGTAACTATGGGTAATGATGGGTGTTGACTCACCTTATGATAGTCATTTTACAGGAATAAAATCATCAGTTCATTATGTCACATACCTGAAACTTATAGGTAAATTACATCTCATTAAAGAAGTAGTAAAAAATTAAAATAATTTGCTGTAATCCTTGCCCAGATTTTCTTTAACCTTAATCTTACTAGTTAAAGAAGATTAAGAAACATAGAGAGTGCTGTCAAGTCCACACCTATTCATTAACCCTTCTTCCCTGTGTTGTATATATCTGCACAGATACTAGTGGGACCAAGTGTTTACTTCAGGGATAGACTAGTCCCATTCTAGAAATACCGTGAAATGAGATTTGGTGTTAATCTCTGGCAACTCTACTTCAATCTTTCTTTCCTTTGACCTACTCAGCACTTCCAGAAACCCAAATACTTAGTTTTATGTTTAGTGATTCTTATTTTTATCTACTCTGGCAAAAACAAGTCATTGTTTTTATTTCACTTTCTTTTTCTTTTTTTTTTTTTCCTACAGGGTTATAGCTGGGACTTGGTGCAAGCACTATAAATCCACTACTCCTGGCAGCCAATTTTTCCATTTTATTGGATAGGATATAGAGAAATTAGGAGGGGAGAGGAGATAGAGAGGAACAGAGAAAGAGAGACACCTGCTTTAAAGCCTGCTTTACTGATTGTGAATCTTCTCCCCTGCAGGTAGGGAGCTGGGGACTTGAACCTGGATCCTTAAGTGTGCCCTCGCCTGGCCCCCCAAACTACTGTTTTTATGAGATAAAATGACAACTCCAATAAACTAAGTTATATTATAATGGCATTTTATAATAAGGTAATTGTAATGTTAATCATGGTAATAAAACACTTATGGTTCTCTTAGCTAAGAGCTGGACCTTTGTGGACAATATCTTATTTAACCCTCATGAAAGTCCAGTCAGGCGGTACTAGCTGTTAGAGGATTCTAAGGGAACAGGCTAATACAGAGAATTTTTCTAAGATTCCATAACCACTAGATGGCAGAGACTGGATTCCAATTCTGACTATTTGTTCCAATATTTATTGATTCTAAGGAGAAAGCTGATAGGGCAAATCGAGTATCTATAACTCTAAAGTGAATGATCTTGTTATTCTGTGATCTGTCATTCCTTTTATATCTCAGTTATTAATGAACTAACAAGCTGTGACAAGTGTCTTTATGATAAAATCTGTGGAGAAATCAATATTTCATTTGATTTTTTTGTTTTCAGTTTCTCAGAGTTATTGCATAAATTTTAGTTTATTTTATTACTTCTCAATACATTTACCTTTACATTAGTCAATATTCATAAATCAGAATTTATACTATAAGCCTCAATACTGTATGTTCAAAATTAAAATAGTTGACATGCTTCATCTAAGTTATAAATTCAAAATATAGTCACGAAGAATATTAAGTAAGCCCTTATATACAAATCTAATTCCACCCACATATTCTCTTTAATGTTAGTATTTATAAATGAACAGACATCTTTATTTATGTTTTTGTTGTTCTGACTAGGGTTTCAGCACACAAGGCTGAGTTTTTCAGGCATAGACAGAAACAGAGAGGGAAAGTATCACAGTGACCCATCTTCCTCTACGGCTTCACTCTGGAACCTCAGTCTCCAACATGGAATAGCAAACACACTCTACAGGTAAGCTATTCATCTGTCTCAAGTATTAATTTTTTACATGATAAGTTGCTCTTTTCTCAGAGAGAAAAATCATTCCCAAGGACATTTATAAGCACATTATTCCTGCATCAGAAATGGACACATGAATAGGCGGTTGATAGGCTACTTAATACATGCTATCCTAAGCCCTATGAAACAGGGATTTGCTGCTACAGTCCTGCGGGAAAGCCACTGAACTCACCCTTAATGATGTTCTGTGGCAGAATCTGAACTGAGATCTTATTCAGAAGTCTGTTGTTGTTTTTTTCTTTCTACAGGAGATTCAAAACTCTCTCTCTCTCACACATGTACACTATTCCATGAGAAAATGTGGCTGCCAACGGCTGCAAAATTCATATCTTTGTCATCTCTCTTTGTCAAGGCTAACTACTCAATAAGTCATTCACTAAATCATAATGTAGAATGAAAATTGATAACTATCTGGGATTGGCTGAAGTGTTTAAGTCTCTAAAGGAAGATTTGTTTAATATCTGTCAACTGTTCCGCTTCAGTCTTGATTTGATGGCTTTAATTTGGACAGTAAAGTTATGTTACTATGTAAATCATCCTTCAGAAAACAGCATGTTAAATAATAATTTGGAGATTATTATTCACCCCAGGTTTTATTTATATACATATTTTCAAGGTGCACACATATATATTACATAACAAGTGTGTCTTACATAACCTTTTTTTCTTCCTGATAAAATTTCCTTGTAAATTCTACTTCTGAGTATGCTTGTATTAGGAAAGTTTACTATCATTTCATGGGCTCCAGCAGCGTAGTAAATAAGAGCACATCTGCTTTAATTTAATATAACTGAGATGAGAAGAAATGCAGATAAACACACACTTTCGATTTTAACACATAAATTTACTTTAACATTAAAAAGTCACTATCCTTAAGCAAAGCATTATTCGATCTTTGTAGCAGACATTATTACAAAATAATGCTTTAACAACACATCCCTCTGAGTATAGGGTAGAGGAACTCAAAATATGTATTCTCATCTGTTAATAAAATATCTCCTGGAGTTTAATGGCTATTTAAATTCTCAGGTCTCATACCAGATTCTGTAGGTCAGAAATCTCTTCAAAAAAAATCAGAGCGCTGAAATGTGTGTTTAATCATGGTCTTCTGGCAATACAATAATAAATAGTAGATTTTAAGAATATTACTATAGTTCATCAGTCTCAACACAAGGCCCTCCAACAGACAGCACTAGAACCATAAGAGTATAGAACACTGGACTAACACCCTGCCCAGGCTACTAAAGATGATGTTCTATTGTATAAGATTCCCATCTTAATCAGTACACACACTAAAGATTGTTGTCTGTCCTAACCATACATCTTTTGCCCTAAAATTGCTGCTGTTCACCTCTTTTTTAATTTTTTAAAATTTATTTAAAAAGGGAGACATTAACAAAATTGTAGGATAAGAGGGGTACAGCTCAATTCCCACCGCCAGATCTCCATATCCCATCCCCTCCCCTGATAGCTTTCCTATTCTTTACTCCACCTCATCTGCAGACCTGCTTAACTGCTTGTGAAGCGACTCCTCCAGAACCACCATGCGCTTTGTGCCATGTGCCCTTAACCAGCTGTGCTAATGCCGGGCCTCACTATTCATTCTTGATAGAACAAGGAACCAATTGTAATATTTTTTTAGACAGTGCATTGATTTTTCCCAGACTACTTAATGGTATGAAAAACATGAGAAAAACTGAATAAAGTAAAGTTAACCTGATTTCTAATTCAGTTATTTGGTTATTTCATTCACACAGATGACTGAAACAGTGTCATCTGTAGGTTTGTTCTGATGGACCAGAGTAATTTGGGTTCAGAAAGTTACACCGGGGGAAGTCCTAGGGGACATAGTGTAGAGCAGGGCACTGCTATTTAACCCACGAATATATACATATATATATATATATATATATATATATATATATATATATATATAATTTATTAAAAAGGAAACTGACAAAAAGCATAGAATAAGAAAGGGACAACTCCACACAATTCCCACCACCAGAACTCTGTATCCCATCCCTTCCCCTGATAGCTTTCCTGTTCTTTATCCCTCTGGGAGTATGGACCCAGGGTCATTGTGGGATGCAGAAGGTGGGAGGTCTGGCTTCTGTAATTGCTCCCACGCTGAACATGGGTGTTGACAGGTGGATCCATATTCCCAGCCTGTCTTTCTCTATTCAGGCTCAGAAAAATGAACAAACAAACAAAAAACACTATTATAGCCATGGGCTATACTAGACCTACTAACTACCTACAAAATGGAGACCCCTAAATCTTCATCTGCACTATTCCAGCCTTTAGGTTGATGATTAATCAACAATTTGTTTGCTTTATACGTTAACTCTTCTTTCAGCCACCGTGATGCCAATTGGACTTCCCTGGGCTGTCGACCTTACCCATATGTCCTGGATCCCTGCTTCCCCAGAGCCCCACTCCCCCAGGGAAACACATGAATGTTTTATAATAGAGTTACCAAGCTAAGGTCTTTGGATTCTCTTCTTTTTACTTTCTTTTTTTCTTTTAACTGATCATTGGTCCTTGAATGTATGTGTTGCCTCCTCCTCCTCTTCTGAATTTCAGGTATATTTATACTGTCACTAACCATGATTACTAGATTTTGTTGAAATTCCTCCTTTTGATCACTTTATTGAGGGAAGGGTTAGTGGTTCACAGTATAGCTGCTGACACAGGAGTACAATTTCTCATCTCTTGTAATAGGTATTTCTAAAACTTTCTCTGCTTTTTTCTCCTCTGGGAGATGTACTGAACACAAGTAGTGCTGGAGAAACCAAGAGAAGCAATCCCCAGGCACAAGCAACTTATCAGGTATGCTTTATTTAACAAAAGTAGTTTGAGGCACTAGTATAAAATCTTTCATCCTTGAGAATTATATCATTTCACAAACATTAATCCATATAAACTCCTACTAAGCACATATTACAGAGTCACAGATTCTTGGAGACATGAAGATAAAAAGAATTCCAGAGATAAAGTTATGTTTTTCTCTCAGGTGAAAAATCTGAAGTCCCTCCTCTCTCAGTTTCTCTCTGTCCTAGCCAACAACAACAGCTATGACAACAATAACAACTACAACAAGGGCAAAAAAAAAAAAAAGGGAAAAATGGCCTCCAGGAACAGTGGATTTGTGTTGCAGGCAATAAGCCCCAACTATAACCCTGGGGGCAAAAAAAAAAAAAAAAAAAAGAATAGGAAAGCTATCAGGGCAGGGGGTGGGATAAGGAGCTCTGATGGTGGAAATTGTAACACTCTTATCCTATGGTCTTGTCAGTGTTGCCATTTTATAAATAAAAAATTAAGAAAAGGGATTTCTTCAGACCATTGATATTTATCCATATTATGGATTTAAGATATTTCAACATCATTATTCTAAACTTGTCTTGAGTGTTTGATTTATGGTATGTTTTTGGTGATGTTGTTATTGTTTATAGAAATCCTTTTACAACTTCTTATAGAGTTAGTTTGGTAATAGCTGATTCCATCAACTGTTATTTGTCTGAAAGATTTTATCCCTCCATCTAGTCTAAATGGTTATAGTATTCTTGGCTGAAAGCCTTTCTTATTGACTCAAATATACCTTATCATTTTCTTTTGACTTTTAGAGTTTGTGTGGAGAAACCTGCTAATAATCTTATACGTTTTCCCACAGTAAGTGAATATTTTAATCTTTTTTTCTCACTATTTTAATAGTTATTTATATGACTAAAAATTAATAGGAGTGTACATAAACACCATTCTCACCACCAAAAGACTGTGTCCCATCCCATCCCCCACACCCCTCCCCACTGGCCCAGGAAGCTGAAAATCCACCCTAACCCTTACCCTCACACAGGGTTTTTACTTTGGTGTCCTACTCTAAATTCAGTCAAATCCTGCTTTTAGTTTCCCTTTCTGTTCTTCTTTCTCATCTTTTGTTTATGAGTGGGATCATCCCGTACTCATCTTTATCTTTATAGTTTAGCTCACTTAACATCTTTTTTTATTATTTCTTTGTTGGGGAATTAGTGTTTTACATTCGACAGTAAATACAATAGCTTGTACATGCATAACATTTCCCAGGTTTCCGTATAACAATACAACCCCCACTAGGTCTCTATTATCCTTCTTGGATCTGGATTCTCCCCTGCCCCAACCCACCCCAGAGTCTTACTTTGGTGCAATACTCCAATTCCAGTTCAGGTTCTACTTGTGTTTTCTCTTCTGATCTTGTTTTTCAACTTCTGCCTGAGAGTGAGATCATCCCATATACATCCTTCTGTTTCTGACTTATTTGACTTAACATGAATTTTTCAAGGTCCATCCAAGATCAGCTGAAAGCGGTGAAGTCACAAATTTTTATAGCTGGATAGTATTCCATTATGTATGTAGACCTCAACTTGCTCAGCCACTCATCTGTTGTTGGACACCTGGGTTGCTTCCAGATTTTGACTATTACAAATCGTGATGCTAAGAACATATGTGTATACCACTCTTTTTGGATGGGTGTGTTGTGTTCCTTAGGATATATCCCCAGGAGAGGAATTGCAGGACAATAGGATAGGTCTATTTCTAGCCTTCTGAGAGTTCTCCAGACTGTTCTCCACAGAAGTTGGACCATTTGACATTCCCACCAGCAGTGCAGGAGGGTTCCTTTGACCCTACAACCTCTCCAGCATTTGCTGCTGCTGCCTTTTCTGATGTATGACATTCTCACAGGATTGAAGTGGTATCTCATTGTTGTCTTTATTTGCATTTCTCTGACAATCAAAGACTTGGAACATTTTTTCATGTGTTCCTTGGCCTTTTGAGTCTCCTCTGTGGTGAATATTCTGTCCATGTCTTCGCCCCATTTTTGGATAGGATTACTAGTTTTCTTGTTGTTGAGTTTGGCAAGTTCTTTGAATATATTTGTTATTAGCCTCTTGTCTGAGGTATGGCATATAAAGATCTCCTATTCTGCGAGGGGTCTTTTGGTTTGGGTAGTGGTTTCTTTTGCTGTGCAGAAACTTTTTAATTTGATGTAGTCCTGTAGGTTTATGCTCACCTTAATCTTCTTTGTAACTGAATTTGTTTCACTGAAGATGTCTTTAAAAGTTAATGCTTACCCAGGGACACACCTTACTAGGGAAAGAGAGAGGCAGACTGGGAGTATGGACCGACCAGTCAATGCCCATGTTCAGCGGGGAAGCAATTACAGAAGCCAGACCTTCTACCTTCTGTAACCCTCAATGACCCTGGGTCCATGCTCCCAGAGGGCTAGAGAATGGGAAAGCTATCATGGGACGGGATGGGTTATGGAGATTGGGTGGTGGGAATTGTGTGGAGTTGTACCCCTCCTACCTTATGGTTTTGTTCATTAATCCTTTCTTAAATAAAAAATTTAAAAAAAAGTTAATGCAGAAAAGAGTTCTGCCAATATTTTCCTCTAAGTATCTAATAGTTTCTGGTCTAACATCCAAGTCCTTGATATACTTGAATTTACTTTTGTTTTTAGTGAAATATAGAGGTTCAGTTTCCTTATTCTTCATGTTTCAACCCATTTTTTCCAACACCATTTGTTGAAGAGACTCTTCTTTTGGCATTTAATAGTCTGGGCACCTTTGTTAAAGATTGCATGTCTATAGGTATGGGGGCTTACTTCTGGGCTCTCAATTCTATTCCACTGCTCATTGTGTGTATTCATGTTCCAGTACCAAGCAGTTTTGATGACAACGGTCCTATAACACAATATGAGATCTAGGAGTGTGATGCCTCCAGTTCTGTTCTTTCTTCTCAAGATTTTTTTGGCAATTCTAGGTCTTTTCTGGTTCCAGTCAAACATTTGTAGCATTTGTTTTATACTCCTAAAAAATGTGGTTGTTATCTTGATGGGGATAGCATTACATTTTTATATGGCTCTGGGTAGTATATTCATTTTGATGTTAATTCTTCCAACCCATGAACATGGAATATCTTTCCACTTCTTTGTTTTTTTTTTTTCAATTTCCTGAGTAGTAACTCATAATTTTCCATGTAGAAGTCTTTCACTTCTTTGGTTAGGTTTATTCCTAGATATTTGATTGTTTTTGTTGCTTTTGTAAAAGGAATTAATTTCTGGATTTCAACTTCTTCTTCCTTAGTGTTTGCCTAGAGGAATGTCACTGACTTTTGAATGTCAATTTTGTAGCCTGACACCTTACTGTATTAGCCTGATGATTTCCAAAAGCTTTTTGCTGCATTCCTTAGGTTTTTCTATGTATACTATGCAGTCATCCACAAATAGGGAGAGTTTGATTTCTTCTCTTTCAATCTGTATACCATTAATTCCTTGATCTTGCCTGATTGCTATGGCAAGAACTTCCAACACTATGTTGAATAGTAATGGTGATAGTGGGAAGCCCTGTCTAGTACCTGATCTGAGCGCAAATGCTTCCAGTTCTTTACCATTGAGTATGATGTTGGCTATAGGTTTGCTATATATAGATTCCATTAGCTTCAGGAATTTTCCATCTATTCCCATTTTTGTAGTGTTTTGATCATAAATGGATGATGTATTTTGTCATAGTCTTTCTCTGCATCTATGGAAATGACCATGTAGTTTTTGGTTTTGCTTTTGTTAACGTGGTGGATCATGCTGATTGATTTACGTATATTAAACCAACCTTGCATCCCTGGGATAAACCTCACTTGATCATGATGAACAATCTTTTTAATATACTGCTGTATCTGGTTGGATAGAATTTTGTTTAATATTTTAGCATCTATATTCATCAGAAATATTGCTCCCTCATGTCTTTATTGATTTTCTGCTTGGATGATCTGTCAAGTTGAGAGAGTGGGGTGTTGAAGTCTCCTACTATTACTGTGTTGCTGTTAATATATTGCTGTAGCTCTTTCAATTGATGTTTGATATATTTAGATGGATTCTCATTGGGTGCATAGATGTTAATAATTGTTAAGTCCTCTTGATTGACTGATCCACTGAGCATTAAGTAATGTACATCCCTATCTTTTTAAATTTTATTTATTTTAAAGTCTATAATATCAGATATGAGAATAGCTTTTCCTGCCCTTTTTTGTGGGCCATTATCTTGTATGATAGTTTTCCATCCTTTCACTTTGAGTCTGTGTTTGTCTTGTTGAGTTAGGTGGGTTTCCTGTAGACAGCATATTGTTGGGTTGTGTTTTCTGATCCATCTTCCTACTCTGTGCCTTTTAATAGGTGAATTCAGGCCATTGTCATTTATTGATATCATAGACTGAAGATATTTTAGTGCCATTATTGTAGATTTTTAGAGTGTTCTGATATATGGCATATTGATATAAATGCTTCATCTTTTTGGTCATGACTATTCATAGGAAACTTTTCAGAACTTCTTTTAAGGTAGGCTTGGTGATAGTTGATTCTTTCAACTGTTGCTTTTCTGAGAAGTTTTTTATGCATTCATCTAGTCTGAATGACAGTCTAGCAAGATACAGTTGTCTTTGATGAAAGCCTTTCTCATTGAGCACTTGCTAGATATCTTTCCATTCTCTTCTGGCCTATAGTGTTTGTGTGGAGAAATCTGCTGCTAATCTTAGGAGTTTTCCTCTGTAGGTGACTCTTTGTTTTTCTCTTGCAGCTTTCAGGATCCTTTCTTTAACCTTTTTACTTTCTATTCTAAATATGATGTGTCTTGGTCTTGGGTTAATTCTGTTTGGGACCCTCTGGGCTTCTTGAACTTTTATGTCCTTGATGTTGTCTAGACTAGAGAAGTTCTCAGCTATTATGTCCTGAAGAATGTTTTCTTCCCCTCCCTCTCTTTTCCTCTGGTAAGCCAATAATGTGCATATTATTTCTTTTGAAGTCATCCCATATGTCTCTGTTGTAGTTTTCAGTATCTCTTAATCTCTTTTTGAGGTCTTTGACTCCTTTTTTAGTTGTCTGTAAATCATCCTCTATCTTGCAAATTGTCTTCAGTCTCATTTATTCTATTCTATCTGCTCTCTACTATATTCTGGAGTTCATCTATTTTGTTATCCTGTTCTGATACTGTTTTAGCTTGTTCAGCTAGTTGTGATCTTAGCTCAGCTATTTCAGCTTTCAGCTCTCTAATAACTTTTAGATAATAGTGTTTACTTCCAGGGTCTTATTTGTTGTTTTTGCATTTCTGATGACAAGTCTTTCAAACTCTTTACTCGCTCTTGTGATTATTTCCTTAACTAGTGTTTGGATGTTGACCTCATTATTTTATGTTTCAATCTTTGGGAGCTTTTAGCTGGGCTCTTGTCCTGGTTCATTTCTCCAATATTTCTTCTTGTTGGTTTAACCATTATATATAGTATGTTATGAGGTCCCTCTCTTAGTACTTTTCCAATTACTGATCACTCTTGCCTGAATTGAGTTGTGTCTAAGTAAGGTAACAGTTGTTTCAATAGTGTTTTAACCCCTGAGTTGGAGCTCAGTGGCTTAAAAGCCTCTTTTGTTCTTTTTCTTCCCTGTTGGTTATGGGAGCCTGAGGGCTTTTAAACTATAATTAGACTTCTTAGCTTAATCATTGACTCCCGACCAAGAGATAAAGCAGAGTGGGGCAGAGATAATCCAGTGGTTATACAAAGAGATGCTCACAGCCCCACTGCTAGGCCACCAAGGTCTAGATATTCTCCTGAGTTTCCTAGTTAGTTTTCTGTGTCCTCACAGGGCTTCCCTGCTGCTGCTCCAGATTCTACATGCCGTAACAATGAAGACTCACAGTTTCATTTGGTGAATCTCAGGGGAGTCTTCTCCTCCCTTTAGCCATCCCCTTGTTGGTGATACAGACTGGAGGTGGTGTCTCAACTGGTAATCTGTAGGACTGTTATCAGCCACTTAATCTCTCACTAGGCTCCTCTCTGTCCATAAGCCACACGTGTTTGCACTCACTGGTGATTTGGTGGGTTCCTGAAGTCATTCTAGTCCTGTCTTGTTGTGGTCCCAGGTGGTCTCCTTTGGTAGTCCTAGTAGAGGAGAAACACTGCCGTTGCTGCTCTGTAGCCCTACCTCCCAATCACTCACTTCTGACCAATTGGTAAATCAGGGTGCGGGAGAGATAACATAGTGGTTATGCACAGAGATTGCCACATCCCAAGGGTGCAAATCACTGGGCTCAATTCAGCTGTTCTTTCAGCAGCCAGAGCCATGCTGGAAGTACTTTGCCTTGTGAGTTTCCAAAAAATCCCGTTTATACTCTGTGGGCTCTGCAGCAGTTATTCACCATGTCTCCCCAATTCATCAAGTGAACAACATGGAAAGGTTCTCACTAAACTTCCCCACCTCTAGCAGAGCAGTAGGTCTTCTCCTGAGTTTCCTGGTCACTTCTCTGCCCCTCCCCCCATGTCAGCATGGGTTCTGGGCTGCAGCTCCAGCCTCCAAGGCCAGTAGCAATGGAGACTCACAGTTGCATTTGTTGAGTGCTCTCCTCCCTTTAGCAATATTTTTGTTAGTAAAACAGACTGGAGGTGGAGCCTCCACATGTAAACTGCCAGACTGTTACCAGCTCAGGAGTAGATACATAGGGGCTTTAGCCCCAAGAGTCTCTCCTTAGGCTCCTGTCCGTGTCCACAAGCCACACATGTTTGCTCTCACTGGTGATTTGGTGGGTTCCCAAAGTTGATCTAGTCTTGTCTTGTTGCTGTCCCATGTGGTCTCCTTTGATATTCCTAGGTGACTGGGGAGAGGAGAGGAGAGAAACACAGCTGCTGCAGCTCTGTAGCCCCACCTCTGGAAATGAACTAGTTTTTTTTTTTTTTTTTTTTAAGATTTATTTGTTAACAAAAGAAAGGAAGAATTGAAGCCTTGCTCTAGCCTCAATGCCTGTGATGGAATTTAGTACCTCTAACCTGTACGTTCAGTTTTCTACTTGCTACACAAACTCTAGCGCCATAGTGTCTGGTATGTTAGAAACCCTATTATCTACACTTGCTGGGACTGAAAGACTTTTATGGTTCCATCATCCTTTTCATGACAAGCACAAAAAGCACCAGTCAAGAAATATGAAAACATGGCTCATGACACAATTTTGATATTCAGGAGTTATGTGACAGTGGAGATGTAATCCAAACTCTTGTATTTTAGCCTTTTCTCCCTCAAATTGAGAAGTCCAGGTCATTCACTGTATTTTGAAAATTTATTTCATATGAATGGGGAGGGAGCACACTGGACTTGCATGTATGAGGCACAGACTTTGGTCCTCTGAACTGCATACATCAGACTGATGCCCTGGTTCTTTCTCATGATCATTCTTATAAATAAATAAATAACAATTCAATTAATAATAGTACATGTGGAGAGTCCTAGAAATTTAAGCATTCCCTTAACTGAAGATTTGATGAGTACAAAATAGCATTATTAAGGAAAAATATTAGTAACGTGGGTAGTTTCAAATGGGCAGTGGAAAGTAACTGGAATTTCATGAATATAAAATTAATATTTCCCCCAGCCAAATTCATTTTATGTTTAATACATGGTACTTGCACGAAGAGAACCATCTTTTTGGCCTAAATCATTTCTAGGTTTCAAAGAGTCACAATTTGTATTGATCTTATTTGAGTGACTACAAGTAAACTAAAATTTGAATAAAAATAAGTTTCATTGTTAGCTTAGAAGTTACATCTGAATATTGAGAAGTAAAATTAAATATCATACCACAGAATAACATTTAAGATGCTCAGGAAAGAACTATTATACTTTATGCTCTTTTTTTGAGGAATTAAGTACCTAGATAAAGACTCCTTAAAATGAAAACAACCTTTGTACCGCCACAAAACTTTGTTTCTTAGTAAGTGGCTTTTCAACTATTTTGCCTGGAATTGCTATTTTAAAAAGCTGTTTATCTCTTTTTATTTGAGATGTTGCTTCCTTCCTGATAGTAATGAGGTTGGCATTGCCCATGAAAACCTTATCCAGATTTCTAATGAGTACTTGGAGAGGGCTTTTCAAATTTAATGTCTCTGGCTTGTGGTAGCCAATGTACAACATTCCAGTTCTTAAAGGAAACATTGTTTCCAGGAGTGATTAGTCTGGTGTAGCATGTGGTAAAGGCTTCCAATAGAGGCAGGTCTTGTCCACCCCCTGGGATTTCAGCTTTTCTGGAGTTTGGCATTTCCTGCTTCATGGAGGTGACCCAAGGCTGTGTGTTCTTTTCATTGTTGTGTTTCTGCCCCATGCCCTGTGTATAAAACACCAATTTTCACAGGTTAATAATGGCATGAAATGCATATGAGAGACAGATAGATGCAAAGACAAAACAGTGAAGTAAGATGTACATGACAAATGACAAACACAGAGTCTGCCATTTATCAAAGAGCCCTCAAGTGAGCCAGTTTCTCTCTACCTTGTTGTTATCACTATAATTAAAGAAATTATGGGCTGGGCGGTATCTCACCTGGTAGAGAACACATGTGACAGTGCACAAGGACCCAGGTTCAAACCTCCGGTCCCTACCTGCAGGGGGAAAGCTTCACAAGTGGTGAAGCAGTGCTGCAGGTGTCTCTCTCTCTCTCTCTCTCTCTCTCTCTCTACCTCCTCTTTCCTTCTTGATTTCTGGCTATCTCTATTCAATAAATAATGATAATAAAAAATTTAAAAAATGAAATTACTTATGGACTCACAACAAAGAAAATAATATGCCATAATGTTGAGGACAAAGTCTCTGAGTTACTTTTCTCACTATTAATAGAATATATAGTTTTATTGGCTGTAAACAGAGAGGGAAGGAGACAGAGAGACACCTGCAGCCCTACTTCAGCACTTTTCAAGCTTTCCACCTGCAGGTGGGGACTAGGGTCTTGAACCTGGGTCCTTGCACACTGCATTGTGAGTGCTTAACTAGATGTGTCACCACATGGCCCCAAGAAGAATTTTTTTGAATTTTTATGTTTTAATTTAATTTATTTATTCTCTTTTGTTGTCCTTATTGTTTTATTGTTGTAGTTATTCTTGTTGTCATTGTTGTTGGATAGGACAGAGAGAAATGGAAAGAGGAGGGGAAGACAGAGGGGGGAGAGAGAGGTAGACACCTGCAGACCTGCTTCACCACTTGTGAAGGGACTCCCCTGCAGGTGAGGAGCTGGGGGCTTGAACTGGGATCCTTACACTGGTCCTTGTGCTTTGCCCCACATGTGCTTAGCCCGCTGGGCTACCACCCGACTTCCCCCCTCCCAGAAGAATTTTAAATGCAGATACATAAGCTGCTCTTAGTTTCATTATTCCTGATGTCAAAAATGCAGAATGAAGATCTTTAGAATTCATTCTTAAACAGTTTAAACATTACTAAAACTAATGGCATATAGCTTATAAAATCCCAAACTATCTGGCATTTTAATATTCCAGTGATATTGACACAGTAGGCGGATAAAGGTATACAAAAACATGGTAAAATTCCTATTTCAGTTAGACCTTGGATACAGATAGAAATCTCTAAGACTGGATACAATTAACATGTATTATATAGAAGTGTGTGTGTGTGTGTGTGTGTGTGTGTGTGTGTGTGTGTGTGTGTGTGTGTGTGTGTATGACTAAAATAATGAATAGAAATGGTAAAATTCTTAAGCAACCAGAGAAAATTAGATTGATCCCAAATGAGTGAAGCCAGGGATGCATTGGATCGACCTTCTCGTGGTGCATCCCGTGAGTACCCATTTATTGGGGAAACTGATCCTAGCCGACTGAATCCACATGGATCCCAGTCACTTTCAAAGCCAGCAACAAGCAGTTCCTGACAGCTTTCAACCTGATGCTGTTGACTGGCTAAGGAAGAAGGGCAAACGCTAGAAGAAGAAGTGAAGCCTAATGGAAATATAATGTTAGTCTTTGCGGTATAATTCTTTTCTCTGCTTTTCTATTTTTTTTGAAATATTTTATTTTATTTATTTATTCCCTTTTGTTGCCCTTGTTGTTTTATTGTTGTAGTTATTATTGTTGTTGTTGGATAGGACAGAGAGAAACGGAGAGAGGAGGGGAAGACAGAGAGGGGGAGAGAAAGATAGACACCTGCAGACCTGCTTCACCGCTTGTGAAGCGACTCCCCTGCAGGTCGGGAGCCGGGGTTCGAACTGGGATCCTTATGCCGGTCCTTGTGCTTTGCGCCACCTGCGCTTAACCCGCTGTGCTACAGCCCGACTCCCTCTCTGCTTTTCTATTAACAGACTAGCACCAGGGATCGAAATATCAGGTTTATTAGTAGGGAGATAGTAAAGATTAAGTTAGTATGAGCACTTTCCTACATTGTTTCTGACTGAGAAAATGACGGAATAGAATTTCGTATTCCTCTTATTACCACAAATTACAAAAGCCTGAGCTCCTTCTTAAGTACAAACTACACAGAGAAGCCTGAGAGCATTATGCCAAGAAAGTGAGGAAGTAGTGAGTTTGTTGTAGAGACTATGTGATGTAATTCAGCCTTGTTCCTGTGTTAACAAAGACGACAAGTTGACCTGAACTTTTTTCTTGCTTTAGCCCATGCTTAACGGCACCTCCATTTCTTTTTCTTGTGTTGTTCTGAAATGTGTTTCAAACACCTCAGATGGAGACTACTGACCAGAAGGTGAAGAAGAGAACAATTTTGGGGATATAATCACATAATGAGATAGCAACAGAAATTAAACTAGTCCATATAAAGCTTAAGATGAAATAAAATAATTAAAATACAACAAAAGCAGTCCAAATAAGTATGAAGAATTATATTTTTCTACTAGATAAATGCTAATTTGGGTAAATTTATGTTAAAGAAAGAAATTAAAAATAGCTAAGTTTAATAATGTTAATTAAGGCTAATTTTAAGAAACATACCTCAAATGAAATTACATAAAGAGTAAAATTATAAGATAGAAAAACATATTAACTGAAAATTACTTTTAAGAACTGATATCATCATAGATATACGCCTAATATATGGCATAGGAGCCAAAATCATAAATATCAAAATCTTCTTTTTCTAGCGTTTGCCCTTCTTCCGTAGCCAGTCAACAGCGTCAGGTTGAGCCTGATGTAAAGTTTCGAGACCTCCTTTGAATCTGGAGAGGTGGCAGTCGTTGACTACGTGGGTCATAGTCTGTCTGGAGCCGCAGGGGCAGTTCGGGTCGTCTCTGGCTCCCCAGCGATGGAACACAGTGGCGCACCGGCCATGGCCTGTCCTATAGCGATTGAGGAGGGCCCAATCATAACGTGCCAGGTCAAAGCCAGGTTGACGCTAGCAGGGGTCTGTGATGAGGTGTTTGTTCTTTACCTCAGCTGACTGCCAACTCTGTTTCCAAGACTCTGGAACAGAGAAGTTCAGTGTAGGCGTAGGGGACCAGATTGGGTGACGAGACGTCAAGCGTTGGACAGGGTGGGCGAAGATCTCCACGTATATTGGCAGGTCCGGTCGAGCGTAGACGTGGGAAATGAACTTAGATGATGCCGCATCCCGACGAATATCTGGCGGGGCGATGTTGCTAAGAACTGGCAGCCATGGAACCGGGGTGGAACGGATGGTTCCAGAAATGATCCTCATGGAGGAGTATAATTTGGAATTGACCAGGTGGACATGGGGGCTACGGAACCATACTGGGGCACAGTATTCTGCAGTGAAATAGCATAATGCCAGAGAGGATGATCGCAGTGTGGAAGCGCTCGCGCCCCATGAGGAGCTGGCCAGTCTTGCAATGATGTGATTCCTCGCGCCCACCTTTGCTGCAGTTTTTATGAGATGTTCGTGAAATGACAGGGTGCGATCGAGAGTAACGCCAAGATAGACTGGCTGGGCTTCATGCCGGATTCTCGTATCGCCAAGCTGCACATTAAGCTCACTTGAGGCCGAGGCATGATGTAGATGAAAAACAGATGATACCATTTTTGCAGTGTCAAAATAAAACCTCCTGACAAATACTTTTGGTAAAACTGGATGGCCAAATTTTAAGAAAATGAAGTAGATTAAAAACTTGGGTATTTGACTTGAAACTATAAAATACACAGAAGTAGATACAGAGGGGCTGGGTGGTGGTGAACATGGTTTAGTGCACTTGTTACAGTGTGCAAGGACCCAGTTCAAACCCCCAGTCCCCACCTGCAGGGGGAAAGCTTCACTATTGGAGAAGCAGGGCTGCAGGTGTCTCTCTGTCTCTCTCCCTCTCTGTCTCCCCCTTTCCTCTTGATTTATGGCTGTCATAGCCAATAAATAAAGATTAAAAATTGAAAAAAAAACAGTAAAAAAAACAAAAAGAAGATACAGGCCATCTACTTCAAGATTTTAACATTAGAGATACAGTTGTAGATTCAGCACCATGGACAAGGGGAAAATCAAGAAAGAACAAATCCATATACTATGTTAAATCAAAAATCTTTTACACATTGAAAGAAACTACCACAAGACAAAAAAAAATATATAAACCATTAATCCCCCAGTAAATAAATTTAAAAAAATCAGTCTAGCAAGTGGGAACAGATATTTGTATATCATATACATGACAAGGACTTATATCTAGAATATCACTTAGAATAAATGTAGACTTAAACAAACAAGCAAAGTAAAATCTGATAACTTATGATGGAAACATTGTACAAGAACTGGGCCCTGGGTTACTTGTAAAAGGGGAAAAATGCAATCCTGAATAATTACTAAATACTCAAATCTCGATTTAAAACTCCTTCAGCTTTCCATGCTAAACTAATTCTTGCTGTAGAAAATAATTCTAAAGAAAGGATTTCTTTAAATTATTACTATAACCAAATAACTTGGTGCTTGGGTTACTTTAAAAAATCCCATGGTTAGCATTTACGTTACTATACTTGACCTCACCATGACTTAAGTCATTTAATGTTATCTACTGATAACTATGTCTTTGACACTGACAGGACCAGATTATTCTGATCTACAGTAGTAGGTAGCTTGGTATTTGAAAAAATAAGTTATTTTTAGAAATGCTTTAACAATTTAAGCCCAGTGCCAGAACCCAATAAGTTTACAAATTTGAAACATTAAGTGCTAGAGTAACTGAATATAGACTCAGAACTGAAATATTGGCAGTTAACAATCTTGAGACATATCCAATCGATATTGATCCTGACATATTGAATATTGATTTATAGGGTTATAAGTTCATTTGAATGTAATTTAATACCGTTCCTATCACTAAAGTTCTGTGTCCCCAACCACAGCCCCATACAGTGGATCTGGAAATGTGTGAATGTATGCTCCCGCCAGAGTCTTTCGCTTTGTTGCAAAGACTCAGTCCAAGTCTGCCTTGTGTTTCCCCTTATGTTCCTATATCTCAATTTCTGTCTATGAGTGGGGTAATCCCATATTCATCTTTCTCTGTATGGCTTATCTCACTTAGCACGAGTCTTTTACATCCCATCCAAGATGAGGTGAAGATGGTGAATTCATTATTCTTAATAGATAGGAGGTATTCCTTTGTATATATACTACAACTTTCTCAGCCAGTCATCTGTTATTGGATATCTAGGTTGTTTCCAGGTTTTGGCTATTACAAATTGTGTTGTTATGAACATAGGTGTATACCAATATTTTTGAATGCTTGACTCCTTAGGATATATCCTCAGGATGGGAATTGTTGGGTCATAAGGCAGATCCATTTATAGCCTTCTGAGAGTTCTTCAGACTTCTCTCCAGAAGGGTTGGGCCAATTTACATTCCCACCAGCAGTGCAGGAGGGTTCATTTGTCCACAATCCTTTAACATTTGTTTTTGCTATACTTTATGATGTATGACATTCTCACAGGAGTGAAATGGTATATCATTGGTTGTTGACATGTTTTTTGTTTGTTTTTTGTTTTGCATTTCACTAAAAATCAATGACTTAGAGCATTTTTTTTCATATGTCTGTTGGATCTCTACTGTGGTGAATATTTTGTTCTTATCAGAGGATTTCCCATTTCTGTATGGAGTCATTTTTACTGTTGTTTCTGAGTTTGGTGAGATCTTAATATTTTTTTTCTGGTGTATGACCTGTAAACATCTCAATTTCTGTAAGGAGTATCTTTGGGTGGCAGTTTCTTTTGCTGTGCTTTTTAATTTTTTGTTATCCTATTGATTTATTTTTGTTTTAGTCTTCATCATAATTAGATTTATATCATTAAAGATACCTACAAAATTTAAATGGAAAAATAGTTTCACCAACAATTTCCTCTAAGTATTTGATAGTTTCTGGTCTAACATCCAAGTCCCCCATCCATTTGGAGCTTTTGTTTCTGGAGAAATACTTTGGTTTAGTTTTCATTCTTCCGCACATTGTAACTCAATTTTCCCAATGCGGTTTATTTATGAGACTCATTAGATTTCTGTAGGTGTGGGGGCCTTACTTCTGGGCTCTCAGTTTTATTCCACTGTTCAGTGTTTCTATTTTTATTCTAGTACCAGGCAGTTTTGATTACAATGGGCCTATAATACAGTCTCAAGTCTGGGAGTGTGATGCCTCCAGTTCTATTTTTTCTCAAGATTGTTTAAGCAATTCTAGGTGTTTTCTGGTTCAAGATAAATGTGTGTAATTTTTGTTCTATTCAAGCAGACATGCAGAGGTTACACAGGCTCCTGTGCTAAGTATGGATAGACATGGGCCTGAGATCGGATCTATGGGGTTTATAGTTAACAGTATGTATATACTTTTACCATATCTGGGAGATTTTCTCTGCATTGATTTAACTTTCTAGTCCTATTTACAACTCTAACACCATCTTCCCAGACAATGCTTTCAGCCCACCTGCATGTTAGCTATTGGGCTCAGGCAAAAATTAGTAAACTCATAGAATATACCTAAAATAGATTTCATAGTTTCTTCCAACATGGAGACCCCGAATATCATCTGCTCTATCCTCACCTTTCTGTACCTGATTATTAAACAACTTGTTCTGCTTTATATTTAATGCTTTTTTAGCCACCAAGTTGCAGATGCTACCATGAAGCCAACATGACTTCCCTGGGCAGATGACCTCACCACTGTACCCTGAAACCTCACCTCTCAAGAGTCCTGCCTTAGTAGAGAAAGAGTGAAACAGGCTGGGGGTGTATATCAGCCTGTCAATGTCTATGTCCAGCAGAGAAGCAATTACAGAAACCAGACCTTCCACCTTCCATACCCCATAAAGAATTTTGGTCCGTAATCCCAGAGTGATAAAGAATAAGGTAGCTTCCAATGGAGGGGTTGGCATGTGGAACCCTGGTAGTGGGGTTGTGTGGAATTGTACACTTCTTATTCCACAATCTTGTCAATCATTATTAAATCATTAATAAGAAAAATGGTGGGACCTTGTAGGGATTATATTAAATTTGTATATGGCTCTGCATAGAATATTCATTTTTATTGTGTTAATTCTTCCAATACATGAACATGGAATATTTTTTCACTCTCATAGCAGTCACCTAAAAATCTATTCACACTTGTATTTGTGGCAGTGATACTTGCAATAGCTATCATTTGGGAAAAACCAAGAAACTAATAGTATACGACTATAGCTTCATCCCCTCTGGAGTTTGGATGACCCTTCATAGATTTGCAAAGTGGAAACACAGGGGTCTTGGCCTTTGATTTCCACTTTAACCTATGATAAATCACGGCTACTCTGCAGGGTAGGCAGGGCCTTCAGGGGGGCATTACCCTGATATAAGCTGGGAGAATTCCTTGTAAGGCCATAGCAATGATATGAGTATTTTGGCTCTGGGAATCTTGCTATTACATTTCAGGATCTAGGACATAAATAGCTCAGGAAATATATTGGTAGAATGATACTGTCTTTCAGTTACCATATAAGATTTACCAGATTAAACACAAAAATACGTCAATATAATTAGTAGGTATTACTTAATTCCTTAAGGTGTTGGCCATGTGTAATTATTATTTTTATTTTATTTTATTTTTTATTTTAATTATTTATTTATTTTTTAGATAAAGAGATTTTTTAATTTTATTTATTTATTCCCTTTTGTTGCCCTTGTTGTTTTTTTTATTGTTGTAGTTATTATTGTTGTTGTCGTCATTGTTGGATAGGACAGAGAGAAATGGAGAGAGGAGGGGAAGACAGAGAGGAGGAGAGAAAGATAGACACCTGCAGACCTGCTTCACCGCCTGTGAAGCGACTCCCCTGCAGGTGGGGAGCCGGAGTTCGAACCGGGATCCTTATGCCGGTCCTTGTGCTTTGCGCCATCTGCGCTTAACCCGCTGCGCTACAGCCCGACTCCCTATTATTTTATTTTTATTGCCACCAGTGTGATTGCTGGGGCTCAGTGCTTGCAAGACGAACCTATTGTTCATAACAACTATTTTTTTTCCTTTTACTTATGTATTTCTCTTCATTTACTTTTGTGAGAGAGAGAGAGAGAGAGAGAGGGGAGAGAGATTATACCACCAAAGCTTCCTTCAATGCAGTGGGAGTTTGGCACAAGTCTGGGTCACCACATAGTTAAGCATTACGTTGGCTATTTCACCAGCCTCTTTTTATTTCTTTTTATTTTATATAACAAAGAGATACTGAGAAAGAAGAGAGACACCTTCAGCACTGCTTCGCCACTCATAAAACGTCCCCCCTGCAGGTGAGGGCTGAGTGCTTGAATCTGAGTCCTTGCTCATGGTAACCTGTGTGCTCAACTAGGTGCAATACTCCCTGCATCCCCACCCTGGCCATGTGTAGTCCTTGGATTTTTCATGTTTATCCATCAAAACCTGCCCTTAATGGTGCTAGAAGACATTATTTTACACTAAATAAATCATTGACATTTTATGTTTCATAAAAACTATATGAATTTTGCTTTAGTATCTAAAAGCCTGTTATTATTTTATATATAAAGTAGTCTTTAACTAACTCTGCCATTTAATTACTGTATTATTTTTCCATGTTTCCCATGGCTTGCAGTAAGTTTCAAGTATACAATATACTGTTGTAAAACTTACATGTATATTTCTCTCATATTAAAGAAAAACAAATAAGGACAAAGGTAATAAGCATTACAGCAGTAGTAGTTGTAGTAATAATTATATTAAGGCCTGCTATTTGTACAACATGCCACAGCTTAAAATTGAGAAAAGGTTGCGTTGATTTAGTTGAAGTTAGCAGAGGCAGTGTCACAGGATAGGGTTTCAAGAGGAGAAGCATCAAGAAATACAAGAAAAGTCCCAGAGGTTCCAGGACTGGGAGAGATACAGATTTTACAAAGAATGTGAACTCAGACTGACGGGAACTCAGAGGTCACACAGGGCTCTGTGCTAAATATGAGTAGACATGGGCCCTAGGTCAGATAGATGAGGTAAGCACTTAATGGTATCTATGCAATTTCCTCATGTTTGGGAGCAACTCTCTGCCCCAATCAAGATTTCTAGCTCTATTTTCAACTCTGACACCATCTTTCCAGACAATATTTTTAGTCCACTTGCTTGCTTGCTATCTGGTCCAGGAAAAAATTACTAAAGTCATGGGCCACTACTAAATATACCACATACCTAAATATGGACTTCCTAGCTTCTTCCCACCTAAAGATCCCTAATTCCATCTGTTCCATTCCTACTTTGGAACTTCTGATTATTAAACAATTTGTCCTGCTATATATCTCACGGCCTTTCATCCACCAAGCTGCAGACACTACTAGGATTCCATCCTGACTTCCCTGGACAGATGACCTCACCAACATCCTTTGGAGCTCTCTGGAGCCCTATCCCACTAGGGAAGATAGAAACAGGCTCAGAGTATGGGTTAACCTGCCAATGTCCACATCCAGTGGAGAAGTGATTACAGAAGCCAGACCTTCCATAGTCTGCACCCCATAAATAATTTTGGTCAGTTAATCCCAGAGGGATAAAGAATAGGGAAGCTTTCAATGGAGGGGATGTGACGCAGAACTTCGGTGGTGACAACTATATGGAATTATACCCTTGTTATCTTACAATCTTGTTAATCCTTAATAAACCACTAGTGAAAAATCTTAAAAAATACACTTGAGAAAAGGATTATGGAAATGGATTTCAGATATAGATTATTATGTAAAGAACTCCCCGATTAACTACACACGTATTAGTTGTGAAAGCTTAGCTGGCTAAATTGCTCAATCTACAAGGAATGTCAGTTTTCCTGCTTATAAAATATAAATCATAATATTCCAACTCACTGGGATGTTTTCAAAATTAAACAAGTTCATATTTTTTGAAGTTACCAAATTATTTCCTCACAAAGTAAACACAAAATATTTGTGTGACGTCATGACTACACTGTACATAGCATTATTGTTTTTTTAATTTATAAAATGGAAACATTGAAAAGACCATAGGCTAAGAGGAGTACAACTCCATACAATTCCCACCACCAGAACTTCATATCCCATGCCCTATTTTAAACACTTATGCAAAGTATTAAAACTAAATGGTTATTTAAGGACTGACTTGATATATGTGGTTAATAAATATAATTTCTTTTCTACAAAAGAAACAAAATACAAAGATGTTGCTGTATATAGGTTCCCTACACCTTTTGTTATTTCAAGGAACAAACACTATTATTTTTAAAGAGGAGGGAACACTAGTGTTATAGTAACCAGATAAAAGCTCAGAGAGAGAAGAAAGACCTTTGGAGCACTATTTGTGAAGCTTCCTTCATTCAGGCAGAGACTGGGGCTTGAACCCAGATCTTTGTATGTTGCTCATGCACTTTCTACTAGATATATCACTGTCAAGCCACTGCAGGTATGAGTATGAATGCTACTATATAGCTAAAAGTCTACCAGGACTATAGAATGAATAAAACAAACTATTTCAGAAATTACCAGGCTAAGGAAGAATGAGGTAAAGTAAATACAGCACAAGTTTTGTTTTTCTCCCATATATGTATTTGCATAGCTTTTACAGAATATATATGGTGTCTTGCAACAAAGCAAAGGATTCTGGGGAAGAAGGGAAGGAGTGTCCAAGGGAAGGTTTGGGATCCTTGTGCATGATAGTGGAGAAGGGGATGAGGGTAGTTTGCAGACTTCTATCATGGGGACATGAGAAATTGCATCCATGTTTTAACATCTTTATTGTAAACCACTAACCTCCAATAGAATTATAATAAATAAATAAATAAATATCAAATGTACATATACACCAAAGGCATGAACCCACACACATATATACACCAGAGGCAATGATCATTGGCCCTATATATTTTTTTCCTCTGTGCTGAATGTTTGATTTTCTATAACCATTTCACATTCCCATTAAAAGAAAGAAGTAATAAGTGTTCATTTGCATTCAGATGTGCTTTGCTGGTTTCCTTTTAGCTAAACATGCAAATTGCCATCATTGGCAAATTGATTATACAATTAGATGGAAATCACCTCTTCATTCTGTTTTTTTCTAAAGTATGAAGATTTTCAACTATCCAGATCCATTTGCCTTTTTCTGTGTTTCACATTCTATGTGAATTTTAATAATCAGTTTTTGAAATCACTGCTTAAGGAAATCTCTAATATTGCATGAAGATGTGCTTTAGATTTGGATTTATTAATAGCTTTTTCTTTTTTAATTTATTTTTTACTTATAAAAAGGAAACATTGACTAAACCATAGGATAATAGGGGTACAACTTCACAAAATTCCCACCAGAACTCCATATCCCATCCCCTCCCCTGATAGCTTTCCTATTCTTTATCCCTCTGCGAGTATGGACCCAGGGTCGTTGTGGGATGCAGAGGTGGAAGGTCTGGCTTCTGTAATTGCTTCCCCACTGAACATGGGCGTTGACAGGTTGATCCACACTCCCAGCCTGTCTTTTCTCTTTCCCTAGTGGGGAAGGGTCTCTGGGGAAGCAGAGCTCCAGGATATATTGGTGGGGTCATCTGTCCAGGGAAGTCTGGTCGGCATCATGTCAGCACCTGGAAGCTGCTGGTTGAAAATAGAGTTAACATACAAAGCCAATCAAATTGTTGACTAATCATGGACCTAAAGGCTAATAGCTTTTTCCAAGATTATCATTTGTGGAGTATCAATGAAGCTATATAAAAGACAGAAGGAAAGATGTTCTAGGAGTGTTGACTAACATTTTATCCTAAAATAAGAAAGAAGCAAGAGAACGGAGATACCATTTTAGTGAAATGTGTTCCCTTTTAGCGCTAGATGGTTATATTCATGGTCTTTTAGCTAAGGCTAAATCTGACTGAATATCCTCTTTGACCTTTCACATTTTCCTTCTGTAGTTACGTCTGTTGCTTTAGTAAAGCAGCACATTTAGTACGTCTCTCAAGTCTGGTTTCTTAGCCCTCTGCTTGTGTCTATTTATACCACTCATTCATATAACTTCTATCTCACTTCCAAATATTTCTGGCCTTGACCTAAATTCTAGCTTTACATGTCTATAAAAGTTTCTAGAATATATTTTTATTGGCTATCTTAAGCTGAAAAGTCTAAAAGATGATCTTTGCTGTCTTTTTTTTTTCTTTTGAGTGTATCCAATGATAAAGAGTGACCTGAATCTTGTAGATGCTACTAATGTAAATGGCAAGTCAATGTCATTGACAGGAATTGTGAAGAAAGCTACAGTGAACATAGGTGTGCCTACAAGTGGAATTGTTAGGTCAGATGGTAATTATATTTTAATGATGTGAGTAAACCACTATACTATTTCTTTTCTTTTCTTTACTTTTTTTTTTTTTTGCCTCCAGGGTTATTGCTGGGGCTCAGTGCCTGCACCATGAATCCACTGCTCCTGGAGGCCATTTACCCCCTTTTTGTTGCCCTTGTTGTAGCCTTGTTGTGCTTATTATTGTTGTTGATGTCATTCATGTCATTGTTGGATAGGACAGAGAGAAATGGAGAGAGGAAGGGAAGACAGAGATGGGGAGAGAAAGATAGACACCTGCAGACCGGCTTCACTGCCTGTGAAGCGACTCCCCTGCAGGTGGGGAGCCAGGGACTCCAACCCATATCCTTACGCAGGTCCTTGTGCTTCGCACCATGTGCACTTAATCCACTGCTCTATGCCCGACCCCGCTTTATACTGTTTCTACAGTGACTACACTATAATAAATGACTGCCAACAACACGCGAATGTTCCAATTTCTCTGTACCTTTGTCTTGCTTATTATTTTTTTGTGTTTTACTAATTGTTATCCTCAGTGAAGTTGCTTTGTATTTATTCAAATATGTTGTCCATTTTTAATTGGATTGTTTTTGTTACTGAGTCATAGGGGTTCTCTCTATGTTCTGTATTTTATCTCTTTTTATGGTTTAACTAATGATATAATACTTGTTTACAAAGTGACAAGTTCTCAGGGATCGTTTCACACTTGTGCATGTATACAATGACAAATCCTTGTGACTACCCTTCCCTGAATCTCCGATAACTGCTATAATTTTTACAAAGTCTAGGAGACAGTTTGGCTGTTAATAATATTATTATTTCTTTGGAGGTCCATGTGTTTTAGTTATCTGAACTCGACATTGAGCTAAAACAGTAATTGTCTTTTACCTTTTAACTTCAAATAGCATTATCACCTCCGGTTCCCTCTACCTGGTCCTGAATGATACAATTTGATCTTTTTAATTATAAAACAATAGTCCATTGAACATAAGTATGACACATTCTTTATGAAATAGAGAGTATGTGGAGAAAAAGGAACTTTGGTATGCTCTTGGTGGAAAAGCAAACTGGTATAGCTTATATGGAAAACAATAAGGAGTGTTCTTAAACTAATAAATGCAGATAAACCTTGTGATCCAGCAATACCATTTCTAGGTATATATCCAAAGGGCATAAAAACCATTATTTGAAGAGATATATGCACCTCTATATTGATGGCCCCGCAACAGGAAAGCTATGGAAGCAGCTGAAATACCTGCCAACAGAAAGACTGGATGTTTTCTGTTTTCAAATATTTTCTCCCATTCAGTGGATTGACTTCTGCTTTTATGATTTCCTTTGCTTTGCAGTTGTAAAGGTAGATTTATCGTTTCCCAATTTTTTTAATTGTAGAATGTTTAGTGCTCTGGGTTGACATTTTCAGATAGAAAGAGAGAGAAGCAAAGAGACAAAGAAAGAGAAAGCTACCACAACACTGACATTTACTCCAAGATGGGGAGGACTGGGCTCTGACTTGGATCAAGCACTGCAATTACTTCTGTGTGTATCTGGTAAATCACTGCCAAATGCAATTTTAAAAATATTTCTCCCTGTGTTTACTCCAGGGCTTTTTAAAATCGAGTCTTTGTGTTTGTGCCTTTAAATAGTTTTCAGTGAAATTTTGCTTATTTCATTGAACAAGCATTCGATTTGGATCATTTGTGTGTGGGTATCCAATTGTCTCAGCATCAGTTGTTCAAGACATTTATTTTCTAGTTTGTAGCATTAGCATATTTAGAGGCTATTTGATCATATGTGTCCTTATTGTGGGTTCTCTTTATGTTTTGGAATCAGAAAGTGTGAAATCTTCAATTTTGCTTTTTCTTTCTCAAAATTGTTCTTATTATTTTGAAAGCTCTGAGCATGTATATGGATTTTAGAAATTATTTTTAGGTTCATAGAAAAAATGTCTTTGTCATTTTATTTTGTCATTTTATTCTATTGAATCAAATGTGTAGGTCACTTTGGATAACATAAGTATTTGAACAAAATTATGTCTTCCAATCAATACACACAATGTATTTCCAACTATCTGTGTCTCCTTTAATTTCAATAACATTTTGTACTTTCTAGAGTGTGTGGTCCCATCTCTCTCATCACCCTTATTCTTAGGTATTTTATCCCTTTTCTATCATTACAAATTACATTGATGTCTAATTTTTATTTTCAATTGTTCAGTGGTAATTTGTAGAAAAGCAAATGGTTAGGGGTAACAAATTTCTATGTGGAGCCTAACTGGTTTGGTTTACTGACTTTATTTGTTGGTAATAGACATATAAGTTCTTATGATCTTCAAACACATAGTGTAATTTATTTCTTTCTACATTTTGATTATTCCTTATTTAATTGCTTTGAGTAGGATTTCTAGTGCTATATCAAATAGATGAAATAAGAATGGGCATTATTGCATTTTTGCTGATATTAGAGGAAAATCTGTTATAATTGAGTGTGATGATACTTTTAAACTTTCCATAGTTTAACATAAGAAGGTAATCCCTTTTATTATCAGTTTGTTGAATGTCATTGTAATGAGTGTTGAATTTTGTCAGATGTTGCCTCTATATTAATTGAATCAACTATTTTTTTAACCCTTTTTGAAAGGTATTACATTGATTAATTTTGTATATTGAACCCCTTTTGCATTTCAGAAATGAATCCCATATAATCATGAAGCACTATTCCTTTAATTAACTGTGGAAATTATTTCCTAAGATTAAGTAAAAAAAATTGCATTGATATTCATCAGGGATATTCTTCACCTCTTATAATTTCTTTGTCTATTTTTTGTCAGGCTAATTATAACTTTAAAAATTAATTGAGGCCAGGGAGGAGGTGGTACATCTGGATGACTGCATACATTACACTGTGAAAGGACTGAGATTCAAGCCCCTGGTCTCCACCTGCAGGTGGAAAGCTTTGCAAGTAGCGAAGCAGGGCTGCAGGTGTCTTTCTCTTTCTCTCTCCTTTAAATCTTTATTTACTTTTCGATAGAGTCAGAAATTGAGAGTGAAGGGAAAGATAGAGAGGAAGAGAGACAGAGAGACATCTGCAGACCCACTTCACCACTCAGAAAGCTTTCTACCCTGCAGGAGGGAACTGCAGGGTTTGAACTCAGTCCTTGTACACTGTAATATGTGCACTCAACCACGTGTGCCACCACTAGGCCAGTGTGTCTCTCCCTCACTACCTCCCCCTTCTCTCTCAATTTCTGGCTGTCTCTATCTAATAAGTAAAGATAATAAATAATTAATTTGGGGCAGGCACCAGGTGTAGTAGCCTCTGAAGAAATACTCCCATGAACAACTAGATAAAGTAATTAAAAGAGACCTGAAACTTCACAACATTACAACTGGCTCTCTTGAAGATATCCACTGAGCCATAGGTGGGTTAAAGGTACATGTTCAAAGAGGTATAGGAGAAACTCTGAAGACAAAAACAGTTTGAACCAGGAACCATCAGCCAGTAGCCAGCAGCTGGCATCATTTTGAGATCGGAGGAGATCAGGCATGTTCAGGCTGGTATGGCTGGGTATTCTGGTACTATTTTTGATAGCTAACCAGTGTAACACTAGTATGGTCTTGATGAAGTGGGGAACCTATGTAGGAAAAACCTGATAAAAAACTAAAGCTGTGTGCTCTACCCTAACTGGGGTAGTAGGCTTAAAGAATCAAGAACACAAGTGATACAAGGAAGATTTAGATTTTATCTAAATATTCCCAGGATCACCTGGAATATTCCTCCTCCACTCTCACTACAATCTATAAACATTAAAAACATGGTGACTGAATAGGTGAAACCACACTTAACCAAAACATGGAAAAATACCATTATTCATACACACAAAGAAATGCCAAAGATTGAATTCAGAAAACTCATTATGAAGGTGATTCAAAAATCTGACCATGACATCCAGAAACAAATTCAAGAGCTCAGAAATGAGTTTCATAAAAGAGTTTCATAAAACACACAAAGAAACTCTGAATATAGCTACCAGAGGTGAAGTGGTGAAGTGCCGGGCTAGTGTGAGGGTGTTTCTTCCTGGGCACGTGCTCCCTGGGCTGGAGAGAACTCAACGGGAGCCAACCGGGGCTGCTGCTTACTCAGTGACTTGGGAGAGAGACCAGGAACTCGTGGTGGAGCAGGAACTCAATGCCTCTTTATTGATCAGAGACAATGCTTTTATATATTTAGAACCGGAAGTGGCAAGTCGGAAAAGGAAATGGCTGGGAAAGGGGGTGGAGAAAAAAAGAGCGGGAAGGTAGAAAGCTTCTGCAGCAACGGTTGCTAGGGTTTTAACTGGTGGGATTAATGTACCCTGCATGCAGGGCCGGTCGATCTCTAGGTAGAAAGAAGATAGATCAGGCAAAACAATGATTATGTAAATAGGCCACAGTGTCAGCGATGGACAATGGAGCAGAGCAGGGGGGTCTGCCCAACTGTGAAGGACCATTTAGATGGATTTAAAGCATATGTAAGAGGCCTAGTAATTAAAATAAGTTAGCTTAAGGAGAAAACATTAAGGTTGGAAGATAAAGCTGCCATGTTGTGTGAGTTCAAAGTTGTTGGAGAGGAGAGGTTTATGAAAAATAAATCAATTTTCCGTGAAATAGAATACTTGATCAGAAAAATAAATGTGAGAGTTAGTGGGATACTTGAAGATAAAGAGAAGGCGAGAGGGGCAGAGAACACATTCAAAGAAACCATCAGAGAAAGTTGTCCATTCCTTGGTAACATTCCAAATATAGACATTCAAAAAATTGAACACCCAAGTTCCGGAATCCAAAATGCCCCACAACAGGACGCATTATAGTAAAACTATCCAAAAGCAAAGACAAGGAAAAGCATTGTAGACTTCTAGGCAAAGGGAGAATCTCACAAGCAAAGCTAGAACCATCTGACTTTCATCAGATTTCTTCATCATAAAACCCAGAGACAAGAAAGGAGTCAATGACATATTCAAAGTATTAAAATAAAATAATTTCCAGCCATGGATACTCTATCCTGCCAAATTATTTTTCAAGTATGAAGGAGAAATAAAAGCCTTCCCAAAGATGGATAAATGGCAGAAATTCATTACCACCAGTCCTGTCTTGCAACAATTAGTGAAAGCAGTACTACATGAAAATAAGCCAAAGGATTCCACAGAGTGAGGGCCATGTTGGTGAACCAAGTCCAATAATAAAAAAAAAAAAGATATATGTAAATATTGTATACTAGACACAATGCTCAGAGTAGCCTAATAACATTATACTAAGAAACTGAACAACTTGTCCAAAAATTTGTGTGGAAACATGAAAGAACCATGAACTGTCAAAGAACCCCAGAAAAATAAGGAAAAAATTGGAGAAATTGGGAGTCCGGCGGTAGCGCAGCGGGTTAAGCGCATGTGGCGCAAAGCACAAGAACCTTTGGAAGGATCCTGGTTCAAGTCCCGGCTCCCCACCTGCAGTGGAGTCGCTTCACAGGCAGTGAGGTAGGTCTGCAGGAGTCTATCTTTCTCTCCCCTTCTCTGTCTTCCCCTCCTCTCTCCATTTCTCTCTGTCCTATCCAACAACAACAACAATAATAACTACAACAATAAAACAAGGGCAACAAAAGTGAATAAATAAATAGCAAAAAAAAATTTTAAAAATATTGGAGGAATTATGCTCCCCCACTTGGGTTTATACTACAAAGCAATAATGACTTAGAAAGTATGACACTGCAATGAAAATGGACACCTGAGTCAATGGAGCAGACTCACATACCCAGATACAATGGAGCAGACTCACATACCCAGATACAATGGAGCAGACTCACATACCCAGATACAATGGAGCAGACTCACATACCCAGATACAAGCTTGGACATTTATGGCACTTAATATAGAACATGGGTGCCAATACCACTCATGGGGTCCAGGGAGAAAGTTTCTCTCAACAAACAGTGTTGGGAAAACTGGACATAAGACTGAATTTGTGTGACAGTTAAAAAAGACAAACAATCAAAAAAGAAACAAACAAAACAACATGGGATGAAAGTGAGACAGGGTTTGGTGCACTATACAAAAACAAAGCACTCTGGTAATGGTGAGGAGGGAATCTTAAGTTGTGGAAGAGAGTGTTTTGCAGAAACTCCGCACTTGGAGTTAGAGAACTGCTATAACTTACTAACTTTCCAATAAAGGGAGGAAGAAAAGAATGAAATTGGAAATGGTGTCATCCTCTTCATTTTTTAAAAAATATTTAATTTAATTTATTTATTCCTTTTTGTTGCCCTTGTTGTTTTATTGTTGTAGTTATTATTGTTGTTGTCATCGTTGTTGGATAGGACAGAGAGAAATGGAGAGAGGAGGGGAAGACAGAGAGGAGGAGAGAAAGATAGACACCTGCAGACCTGCTTCACCGCCTGTGAAGCGACTCCCCTGCAGGTGGGGAGCCGGGGTTCGAACCGGGATCCTTATGCCGGTCCTTGTGCTTTACGCCACCTGCGCTTAACCCGCTGCGCTACAGCCTGACTCCCCCTCTTCATTTTTTTAGAAGAGTTTGAGAAAGTTTTCTGCTAATTTGTTAGGATTCTTCATTGTAACCATCATGTTCTTTCATTTTTAGATCTTTTGGCTAGGCCTTATTAATTCAATATCCTATCAGCTGTCTGGAGTTTCTTCAATTTCTTCTTGAATCAGTCTTTGTTAGTTATATCAGAAATTTATTATGTGGTCTCTCTCTGTCTATCTCTCATTAAAATAAATAAAACATCTTGAAAAAATTGTATTCAGTTTTCAATATGTTGTCTGATTATTCACAAATATCAAGCACTATTATCTTTATAATAATAAAGGAAATGTCTCTTATTTCACTTTTAACTATTGTTATTTGAACTCTTTTTTCTCCCAAATTAATTTATTTTGGCCTACAGCACCATTGTTGACACATGGGTACTTTTTCATTTCCCTGTGATGTCTATGTAGAAAACACCCTCACCCCAACTTCGGTCCTTTTCTGCTCTCATATACCAGGACCTACGACCCCTTTCAGCTCCTCCTTCCCTGTTTTCTTTTGTTTGGTTCAGTACACAACACAAAAGCCCACTTTTACTTTTTGTTTTTCCTTTTCTTTCTGTTCTTGCATCTTAAGTTCCAGCCACAACTGAGATGACCTAATATTAATTACTTTTTTTTTTGGCTTATCTTATTTGGTATTATTCCTTCAAGTTCTGTTCAAAATGAAGCAAAGGAGATGACTTCATTATTTATTTATTCATTTATTTACCTCCAGGGTTATCACTGGGGCTCTGGGCCTGCACTATGAATCCACTGTTCCTGGAGGCCATCTTTTTTCCCCTTTGTTGCCGTTGCTGTTATTGTTGTTGTTGGATACAACAGAGAGAAATTGAGAGAGGAAGGGAAGACAGAGGAAAGGGGAGCGAAAGACAGACACCTGCAGACCTGCTTTACCACTTCCTGGGGGTGGGGGTTTGGCACTGGGATCCTTGCGTGGGCTCTTGTGTTTCATACTGTGTTTGCTTAACCCAGTGTGCTACTATCCTCCACCCCCCAACTTAATAGTTTATAATTGATGAATAGTGTTATTACTATAATATACATTATGTCTCTATATCACACTTTTCTTAGCCACTCATCTTTCTTTGGGCATATGGATTGTTTCCTATTTGAATTTTTTCTCTTTCTTTGTCTAGTTGAGAGACAGGCCCCATTATTCTTGCCCCTCCCCCATAATCTTTTGTTTCTAATTTATTTTATTTTTCACTAGAATGGTCACTACTGTCATTGTAAAATAACACTCTATATACACACAGTTTAGATTTTTAGATGGGAATGCAAGCCAGTAGATGCTGAGATGGTATATTGTCTCAATTTTCTCAGTCAACGATTATAAAATGCCATTGATTCCATGATTACAGGAGAATCAGCTTTGTCATAGTTCAGAGTACCAGGTCAGTCTTGTTGGATTGGTTTCTGGTGTGAGGGATCTTATTGACTTGTGGCTTCTTGCCTTCTTTTATTGATGTCATCTGATAAAGAACAGATTCTCATGCATTTCTTTTCATATTTATGGTAATCTTACAGAATAAACGCCATACTTCTATGACCTTAATCACTTCTTTTTGTGTGTGATTCCTCTCCCCTTTTTTCTTTAAACTGTACCAGTTCTTGAAAGATATTTAATATCACGAGTCGGGGTGGTAGTGCAGCAGTTAAGTGCAGGTGGCTCAAAGAACAAGGACATGCATAAGGATCCTGGTCTGGGCCCCTAGCTCCCCACCCGCAGGGGAGTCACTTCACAGGTGGTTATCTTCAGGTGTCTGTCTTTCTCTCTCCCTCTCTGTCTTCCCCTCCTCTCTCCATTTCTCTCTGTTCTATCCAACAATGAAGACATCAATAACAACAATAAAGAAAACTCAAGGGCAACAAAAAGGGAAAAATCACTAAATAAATATTTAAAAAAGAGGGGGAGAGAAAGATAGATACCTGCAGACCCACTTCACCCACCTGTGAAGTGACTCCCTGCAGGTGGGGAGTCAAGGTCTTGAACCGGTATCTTTATGCTGGTCCTTGTGCTTTGCACCATGTGCACTTAACCCACTGTGCTACCACCTGACTCCCTCAATTTTCTTCTGAGAACTTTTTTTTCTGTCTTTTTTATTGAAAGTTTAGTAGTATAGATATTCTAGTACATTTGTTGACACATAGGTACAATTATTCCTCTCACTATGATAGGTGTCCTAAAAACACTATCACCTCCAAATTAAGTCCTTCTCTATCACCAAGTCCCAGGACCTGAAAGCTTCTCTTCCCCCTCCCCCTCTCCCTATTCTCTTTCCACAGTGTCTTTTGTTTTGGTGCAATACACAAAACCAGACAATATTTTACTTTGTATTTCCCTTTTCTGTTGTTGCATCTTAAATTATGTTTATTAGGAAGATTGCCCCATCTAAAATCTATTCATCTGGCTTATCTCACCAAACATGATTTCTTCAACCTCCCTCCAGACTGAAGTAAAGAAGATAACTATCATTTTTACACCTGAGTAGTATTCCACTGTGTATACACACCATGATTTTCTTAGCCACTTATCTTTAGTTGGACACCTGTGTTGCTTCTAAGTTTGGGATATTACAGGTTTTATGCTGTTGGTCTGCTTCTACTTCTGCTTCTAAGACCCTTTCTGTTTTGATCATCATGTTAGGTTTGCTTGCATTGCTTAAGCTGTGGTCTATTTACATAATCATTGTTTTGTCTGAGACCTGTACTGGTTTAATCCCACTGGTTCATACTCTTTTCGCTCCGCCCCCTCTCCTAGTCACATCCTGTTTTCCACCATTTAATCCCCACTGGTTCAAGTGATTTTTCCTTCTCCCCACCCCCTCTCCTACGTACTTCCTCTTCCTGACACTTCTGCCTCAGGAGATATAAAGGACAGCACTTTCTAATGAATAGAGATTGATTGATTGCACTGCATCCCTGCTCATCTATAAAGAACTGAACTGCATTCCCAGCTCAGCCATGAGTCCCTGGTCATCTCTCTCCTACCTGCGAAGCTAGCCCTGCATTATGCTGCTAGAAATATAGATATACAAACATATCTTTGGATGGATGTGTTTATTTCAATAGGACATATCCACAAAAGAGGAATTGCAGGGTCATAGGGTCAGTCCAATTTTAGCTTTATGAGAGTTTGACTGTAGAAGGCTTTCTACTTGGATGACAGTTTATTTTGCTTTGCAGAAGCTTTTCAATTTAATGCAGTCTCATTGGTTTTTGTATTTTTGGCTATGAATGGATTTGAATCATTGAAGACACCTTCAAAATTTAAATTGAAAGTGTTTATCAGATGTTTTCTTTTAAATATTGTGTGATTTCTGGTCTAACACCCAAGTCCTTGAGACATTGGGAGTTTACTTTTGTATGTGGTGAGATTAAGTGATTCAATTTTATTCTTCTGGATGTGTTGGAGGTATAGTGGTGAGCATAGCTGCCTCCAATTTTATTCTTCTGCATCTTTTTATTTCTAATCTTTTAAATGAAAAGACTATTGGCATGGTGATTTTTTAACCAACAACAGCAGAGTCCCATTTTAATCTAAAATCATCTGCAAGATCATTTTCTGAGCAGTTCTTATAATTGAAAATCATTTCTTCCATGATTTCAGTATTAAAACAGATTAAGTATCACATTTGGTAAATGAAGCACACACATTAACAATTTCCATCATTAATTTCTCCCTCAATGTTTCCATTTTGACAGAATAATATTTTTTTTATTTTAAAACAGATGACTAAAAGTTGTTATGTGACTTATACTCCTTTGCTTTAATTTTTGTAAAGTCAGAATAATCTCAGAGTCAATAAAATTTAAGTTCTTTCACACAAGTAGAACCTGAACTGGAATTGGTGTATTGCACCAAAGTAAAAGACTCTGGGGTGGGGGTGGGGAGAATACAGGTCCAAAAAGGATGAGAGGACCTGGGGGGGGGGTTGTATTGTTACATGGAAAACTGGGAAATGTTATGCATGTGCAAACTATAATATTTACTGTCAAATGGAAAACATTAATTGCCCAATAAAGAAATTGAAAAAAAATTAAGTTCTTTTTTGGATTACAACCACAGAAAGATAGTTACTAAAAGGAGGGTGTGATCCTGTTGCAGATAGAGGGTGTTGTTTAGTTGTCAGTAGAAAATTGACTGGACATTTGATAGTGGGCATGTTTTGACATATATAGTTGTTGAACTAAGAAACTCTGCATCTTAAAACTATACAGCATTTCAAACCTGTACCACCTCAGCTGAAATAATACCAAAAATGATTAATTTTATCTTATGGAAAATTTCCTACAGAACTTTGTTCACCACCCTTTACATTTCTCTCTCTACTCATTTCTGAATAAAATTCCACAGCTTTGTGTTCATTTCCCTAGAAAATTGCTCAACAGAATTGATATTATGGGATTCAAAGAGATGTGACTAGTACAAATATATGGTATAAGGCTTTGGCAAAGCAAATTTAAAGAATAAAAATAAAAGGCAGGACTTATCTGAATTTTTATTTTTACTCTCTGGATCTCTGCTTGCTTCTCCTATTATTTTATTTTGGCTTACATAAAGTGAAGAGACACCAGAGCTCTACATGAATCCAAAGGAATTATATGAATAGAGAGATAGATAAGGAAGGATATCATACATATGTTTTCTCTTTCTTGACTTTTCTTTCCACTTGAAGTTGAACAGAATTTCACTCTATTCTAACAGTATTTTTAAATTTCACCTACTATTTGTTTCTCATTCTGCTTTTTATTTAACACTTCCATAAGTTTGTTCAGTGTAAGCTAATTTGTATTCCCTAAAGTGAATTATTTTTACTTTTTGCCTCCCCAGGGTTAGCACTGGGGCTAACGATACGAGAATCCGGCATGAAGCCCAGCCAGTCTATCTTGGCGTTACTCTCGATCGCACCCTGTCATTTCACGAACATCTCATAAAAAACTGCAGCAAAGGTGGGCGCGAGGAATAACATCATTGCAAGACTGGCCAGCTCCTCATGGGGCGCGAGCGCTTCCACACTACGAT